>NW_021835511.1:0-10000 GCF_006345805.1 Octopus sinensis
TCAGATGAAATGGGTAAGTCGATTACATCGACCCTGGTGTTCAACTGCCACTTAATTTATCAACCTCGAAAGGATAAAAAGCAAAGTCGACCTCGACGGAATTTGAACTCAAAACGTAAAGACAGATGAAATGCTGTTAAGCATTTCACTCGGCGTCTTATCGACTCTGCCAGCTCGCCGCCTTGACTTATGTAAAATATTGATTTCAAATTTTGGCACAGGATCAGCTATTTCGGAGGATGAGGTAAGTCGATTACATCGATCCCAGTGTTTAACTGGTACTTATTTTATTGACTCTGAAAGAATGAAAGGCAAAGTCGACCTCGGTGGAATTTGAACTGAGAACGTAAAGACAGACGAAATGCCGTGAAGCATTTTGGCCAGTGTGCTATCGATTCTGCCAGCTCGTCGCCTTGTCTTATGTAAAATATTAATACCAGGATTGCTTTTGGTGGCATCAATCTCTTCTAATACGCACGATTATCTCTTCTAATCTGAATGACTATGATGTTGTTACTTAACCCCAGACCATCTCTGATCTAGCAGGCTTTTAATCAAATGTAATTCCATTGTGACAATACCATCTTTTCTTTTCAGTCATATGCTTCGAACTACATTATTCAATATGTCCTTCAATGTGATTTGCTGTAGATTTGGCTGCTATTTTGCTGTAAACCGTGTGACAACATAATGGCACCGTTGTCAGGTACACTTCGTAATCATGAATGAAGTTTTGTGTAGAATACGATTCCTATAAAAGCGGATTGTAGTGGTAGTTTAGTTTTCAGGTGAGTCAGAGAACGAAGCCTATTTAAGAGTGTTTATTGTATATAATTCTATTTTAAGTTGTAATTAGTGCACTGTTCATTTTGTTTAATTACTCTCTTTAATACTTTCCATCGGTTTTATAAAGAGTTTATTTGATTTTTATCGTAGATTTATTTTGTACGTTGTGTCTGGTTTATTTGTGCTTTGGGTGAAAGTGTTACTTATTCATTGGTTCACTTCATAGAGACTTTTGTCAACAAGTCATTTTTGTATATCTATCATTGATTTTGAATAATTTATAGATGAATCTTTCTTACAAGTCATCCTTATTCATCTTAGGTATCTCACATCAGTCTTATACTGCTTCTGTGCACACTGACCTCGGAAACAGTCTCAAGTGGGGACGTGTCAATCTAGTCTCCCTCAACAGCTTCATAGCACGATCTCAGTATGTATCAAAGAAACAAATCTGGTCCTTCATTCTGCTCCAACATGGACAAAAATTAATGCTATCTATATAGATAAAAGTGAAATTCTGTCTGTCCGGAACCCTTGTATCTCAGTCCACATTTGCTCTACATAGACATATATCTGACATTTTTGGAATCAGGATGATCCTGGGATTGAAAATCTAACCAACATTTAGTTCTTGAACATCTAGCATTGCGATCTGATGCAAGAGCATTTGAGCTGCTATTTCTAGCAAGTAATGCGGCAGGGAGAGGTTTCAAACTGTTTACAAGAGTTACCCCCTTACCTATAATAAAAAAAACTGATCAAGACATTTTGAATTTAATACCAAAACTTTGTGACAGTTTCCCCCGTTACCTACAATAATATAATTAGCAAGAGTGGTTGTGTGGTAAGTAGCTTCCTTACCAACCACATGGTTCCGGGTACAGTCCCACTGCGTGGCACCTTGGCGAAGAGTCATCTACTATAGCCTCGGGCCGACCAAAGCCTTGTGAGTGGATTTGGTAAACGGAAACTGAAAGAAGCCCGTCGTATATGTGTATATATATGTATATATATATATATATGTATGTGTGCATGTGTGTATGTTTGTGTGTCTGTGTTTGTCCCCGCCAACGTCGCCTGACAACCGATGCTGGTATGTTTACGTCTCCATAACTCAGCGGTTCGGCAAGAGAGACCGATAAAATAAGTACTAGGCTTACAAAGTATAAGTCCTGGGGTCGATTTGGTCGATTAAAGGCGGTGCTCCAGCACGGCCACAGTCAAATGACTGAAACAAAGAGAGAGAGTAAAAGAGAAAGAGTCAAGGACAATCACTCACAATTATTAGACTTCACCTCATGCAGCAGTGATTTTTCCATGGTAGTCGTTCCAGAATCGGAAATGGCAACAATCTTTTCGTACTAACACCAAGAATGCTGTTCATCCGGCTGCTTTACAGTAATCTCCAAATGTCACAGCGATACAAAATCCTCCAAATGTGATACTCTGTGATATAAATGGCAGGATACCAATAAATGTTTTATTATTATTATTGCTCTCTTCAGTTTTGGATGAAGGTCCAGTTAGCCCCCTGCGAGAGCTACACAAAAACTCCGCCCAGGGTGCGGCAATTGAGCTAGTAAACAATAAAATCTCAACACATGCTAGTCTTCTCAAACCCTGACGATTTTTCAGGACGACCACATATCTATAATATAGACACATTCTACGAATATGTACAATATCTATACATTTATTTTATTGCTACTCAGAAAAACCAGAGTATGAGAAGTTTTAGCGCACTCGTTTTTCGCCTCGCTTCTTTGGTGTCGCTGATTCGAGGCTGACTTATTTGACACCCAGCATGTACCCAGCATATTTTTGCTCAGTGAAAATTTTGTTTTTATTCTAGTTGACCTCAAACTTGTAATCAAAGCTACTAAAATACTGAGCTACTAAATATCAATTACCTTTTTCCTACACTTTAATGTATATGATGGCTGGTGAAATATTGAAATATTGACAAAACGGGAAAAGAAGAAATTTCTCACAATGGATTTGTAAACATGTTTGACAAAGTAAGCAAACTGACATTGAATTAAAATTTTGGCTTCGTCAGCAGAAAATAGGATGGAAGAGAGAGAGAGAGAGAGAGAGAGAGAGGGAGAGAGAGAAACATTAAGATGTATTTAATGACCCTTCCCCCAATTGCTACAACCACCTCTTTCTCTACCTCTCTCTCTGACTCTCTCTCCCCCTCTTTCTGTCTCTCACTGTATGTGTATATTTCTGTATGCGGATGAATGTGTCTGTGTTTTCCGTGCCAAAAATTACTGTCGCAAAGAAAAAAACACTCGCCAAAAGTGGTCCAGTGTCCAGTCGGTTGCTCCTAATTGTTTAATTCCAAATATTCTTTATGATTAGAGATGATGAGGTAAAATCTTACCCTGGACTATTTGTTTGCTTAAGACTCACAACAATATTTATTGTTATCACTAGCGATATCAAGATATAACTTTGTATTTTGTATTTTATGTGTAGATGTATATATATAGATGTACATGTAATATGTACACATATATATACACATATATACATGCACTAACACTATGACCCGGCAACGACAGGTCTTTAATGCTAGTATGTATATATACACATACACACAAGGGGGTATTTAAAAGTTTATGGCTTTAAGGGTATCGCGAAAGACCAGGAAGCCTAAATTTCCGAGTTCTTTTACCTCGTCCACGAAATCACGTGATATGGAATTCTGGCATCCTTCTGCTACGATCTATGTGTGTCCTCTTATGCACCAAGTGCCTATTTGAGAGTATCTCACAAGGCTAATACCAAGCATTCGGTATTCTAACAAGGCATCGATGTTAAGTTGGATATAAAAATTACCTTATATATATATATATATACTCTTTTACTTGTTTCAGTCATTTGACTGCGGCCATGCTGGAGCACCGCCTTTAATCGAGCAAATCGACCCCGGGACTTATTCTTTTGTAAGCCCAGTACTTATTCTATCGGTCTCTTTTGCCGAACCTTTAAGTAACGGGGACGTAAACACACCAGCATCGGTTGTCAAGCAATGCTAGGGGGACAAACACAGACACACAAACACACAAACATACACACACACACATATAAACATATATATACATATATACGACGGGCTTCTTTCAGTTTCCGTCTACCAAATCCACTCACAAGGCTTTGGTTGGCCCGAGGCTATAGTAGTGGGACTGAACCCGGAAGCATGTGGTTGGTAAACAAGCTACTTACCACACAGCCACTCCTTAAATATATATATATTTATGTAATTAATCTAAAAAAATTACAAGAAAAAAACAGCAACAATGGGAGGACGTGGTACATGTAAAGTGTTAAAAGACGCCCAGGGAAGGAAAGAAAGGGTGTTTTACTTTTCGAGCAAATCTCTTCTTCAGAAACAGGAGACAGAAGAAAGTCCAAGAAAAAAGGAATACGGAGGACAAAAATCTCCAACAATCACATACAAAACAAGTGTGTTAGTGCTTTATAGGACATACACAGGTTTCACGAAAATGCTAAAATAATTATGCAACAGTAAGAGAAACATCACGCTGTCATGTACTACACTGCAATAAAGTGTGGAACCCACTGCGGAGCCCGATTTTTGGTGGCGTGTCGCACTTTGCTGCACTCCTTTTGTGCCATACATACATACATACATACATACATAGATACATAATTAATCTACATTCTTCTTGTCAATTATCTACTAATTTATTGTGTTACTGGCTTCACTCTATATATATATATATATATATATATATATATATATATATATATATATATATATATGATGCATGTGTGTATGTGTGTTTATATGTGTACGTATATAGGTATAAAAGTATGTGCGCGCACGTGCGTATAAGTCTATTAGTATACATAAATAATGGGCAGAAGGTAATATTCGCTAATTCTTTCAACTATTATGAAATGAGTGAGTTTTTTCTTCTGCGGTGCGGAAAATTGATACATTACATACATACATACATACATACATACATACACACCACACACACACACACACACACACACACACACACACACACACACATATATATGTGTGTGTGTGTATTTATATGTATGTTTTTATGTATGAATGTATGTATGTATATGTATGCAACTATGTATGAAAAAATATATATATATAAATATGCACGTACACACACACACACACACACACACACACACACGTATGTATATCAACCAGTGCAGCGTATAACACAGTAACGACATTTTATTTCCAAGAGAACTTTTTTCCATGAGACACAGTTTTAATACTAAGTACTTCGACAGGATTGACTTCTTGATAGAGCAAATATTCGCTTTGTAATTAATGTAAGTACTAATCACTCTTATTAAAGTAGGCATTAATTAGCAATTAACAGGTATATAACATAATAAATGATGACATACTTCAGACTAGTTAGGTACACAGACGCCGCCATAACACTTTTTTTGTATTTCATGAATTTTCGGATGAGAACTGATTCTACAGAGATTGGATAATTTTATTTATATTATACAGTAAATGGCATCTTAATTTTTATCAATTAAAATAACTGAAGTCACCATGATGTTATGCAATTATATACTTCCGTATTTTTGTTCTAGTTAATATAATTACTAATTAGATTTACTAAAAACATAAATATAGAGCGAAGTATACACAGTAGCTGCACGACATGGTGAAGTATATTTGCCACTTAAATGTAGCTAACCCTTATGGCTGGATGCTACTGTAGCTTGTAGCCCCAGGGGGAACCTCATCCAGCTAGCTATTGACACACTTTCTGTGCCCTGATGATGGGTCAATATTCAGAAACCCGGGTCCGTGTGTATCACGTCAGGTTGAAGATGGGAACGATGACTTGCCTTTGCAAATACTGATAGGGCATAGAAAGTGTATTAATAGCCAGCTGGAAGAGGTGTCTTCCTGGGGCTACAAGCTACAGTAGCATCCACTCTTAAGGGTTAGCCACATTTAAGTGGCAAATTTACTTCACGATGTTGTGCAGCTACTGTTAATACCTCGTTCAGAGAATTATTATAAATATAGAATCACCCACTTTTTTTGAAAACATCACTTAAGTTCTCTCTGTGAGATTGTATCGAGCTGACTACAATTCGCTTCCAATTCTTTCTTGATTGTGCCATTCTTTTACATTTTGGCCCAAATGATTTAACTAAATCGTCTTCGCATCGTCGTAAGAGCCTTACTAGTGACCTTTACTGATCAATTGGATATCACTCGGTAGCTGCACGGGCCGAAATATTGTCTGTGAATCTTGCGACATGTCCAGCTCAGCTCCTCTGATGAAGTTCAGTAGACTGAAATCATATAATTGTTTTGCTTATTTTTAGAAAACCCCTTTTCTGTTTTAACATTTTCTTTTACGTGTAACTACAACTTGTTTCCCTCTTGTTTTTCTTCGGACATTGTGCAGATCCTTCTGACTTGACACCACTGTTATCACCGTTTTAAAAATAAATTTTCCTCATTATCTGCCCTTTTTTTCTTAGGACCTTACACCTTTTATTTATATATTTTCTTGCCACCAATGCTGTTTTCCCCGGTGGTTTCTCCTACTCTCCATTTCATCTCCTCACGCTCTCCTCTCACCTACATTACATTCACAGCTACACCCCCTCCGCCTCCAACATCTCAACTATCCAACACAGCTCTCCTCTCACACCTCCGCACATCTCAACAAACCGCTTGCTCACCTCCATACATGGATACTCTCCTATATATGCAAACGCCACGCTTATTCCTTTTCTCTCCCTAACCCTTCCCATATAACAGCATTTCTACTTGGCTCTTACATAATTTCCCCCATCTTTCTTTTCTTTCTTGCTCTCATGGAGGACAAGTGTCCGAAACGTTAAAGACTTCTTTGCTCCCTTTCAAGCGTTATATTAATCATATGTTTGCCAAAACTTCTTCCTCTCGATTTCGGTTTTTCTTGCTTTTGCCCATTACCTTATAATGCATACATACATACACACATACACACATACATACATACACATATATGCATACATACATACATACATACACACATACATACGCATATACATACATACATACATACATACATACATACATACATACATACATACATACATACATACATACTTATACACAACCATATGTGCATACACACACACACATATATATGTATATTTATATATATATATATATATGTGTGTGTGTGTATATATAAATATGTTTATATATATAAATACACACATATATACACACACACACACATATATATATATATATATATATATATTATATTATATATACACCACTGGCATATATATATATGAATATAAATATATACACACACATACACATATATGTGTTCGGTGTATGTGTTTGTGAGTGGCATGGTGGGTGAGTGTTTGTGTTTTATGTGTATATATACCCAATGTACCAAGGATCAAATTGAGCGATTTTATCGATTCTAAACGAAGTTCTTTGTACTTTAACTTAGTGACTGTGTAAATTTATCGATATTAGATTATCAGATTGTGAACCAAAGTTAGTCAATTGGCACTTCGTCCGCACAATGGCGTATACTCACCCACCAACATAACTACATACTTGTATCATTCACGTGTACACACACTCGTACACGTTCACACGCACATAGATTTTTTTATGCGTGTGTGTATTTGTAAAATTAACTTAAGTATGCTTGTAGGTATGCATGTGTATACACACACACACGCACTCATTTATACAAATATGCGTAAATAGAAACATACATATGTGTGTAGATATATACGTGTAGTTATGTATGTATGTATGTATGTATATATGTATGTATGTATGTATGTATGTATGTATGTATGTATGTATGTATGTATGTATGTATGTATGTATATGCGAGCTGGCAGACAAGTTAGCGCGCCGGGTGAAATGCTTAGCGGTATTTCGTCTGTCGTTACGTTCTGAGTTCAAATTCCGCCGAGGTCAACTTTGCCTTTCATCCTTTCGGGGTCGATAAATAAAGTACCAGTTTCGCACTGGGGGCGATATAATCGACTCAATCCCTTCGTCTGTCCTTGTTTGTCCCTTCTATGTTTAGCCCCTTATGGGCAGTAAAGAAATATATATATATATATGTATGTATGTATGTACATATAAATATGTATGTATATATGTGTGTGTGTGTGTGTGTGTGTACGTCTTGGTAGATGTGTGTAGACGTGCATGCTTAAACGTACGAATATATATATATACGTGGTTTAATGTAAAAAAATAAAGTTATGCATACAAATAAAGAGGTGTGTGTGTGTGTGTGTGTGTGCGTCTCCAGGTGGGTAGGTAGGTGTGGCTGTTTTCGTAAACCAAATTCTAATCTACAGTCACCATTTCTGTCTTCCAAACTTTTATCATTGTTAAATTAGAACTTGCTTTTATCTACGGCAGCTCAGGTGGTTGACTTTCCTTTTTCTCTTTTGACATCCTGAACTGTAATTATTCCTCTCTTCCTTCTTTCTTTCTATCTTTATTTCACTGATAAAATATCAGGTTGTAATGGAAGTTCTGTCCGTTTTTCTAATTGAAAAAAAACCACACAAAAAAATGAAAATGCAGACAAAAAAGATTTATTTAATGATCAACATTGTCACCATTCTTTTCAACATAGTCACCATCTTCCTCTAAGATTTTTGATACCCTTTTCATTAAATTCGTTTGGTTTTGACTCGAAAAAAAAAACTAGCCTCATTTCAACCTCTTCTCTTGAAGTTATCTGAAGTCCTGCAAAATGATTCTCTAAACTTCTAAAAAGATGGTAATCTGCTGGAGCAGGGTCAGGAGAATATGGTGGGTGAAGCATAATTTCCTAGCCAAATTCTTCTTGGAGATTCATAGTCATTCTCGCAGCGTGGGGTCAGGCAATAACATGCTGCAGGCTCACTCCTTTTCTGTTTACCAACGAAGGCCGTTTTTCCTGCAGAACTGTTTTTAAGCATCTTAACTGTTGGCAATAATAAACTTCAAGGTGGCGAGCTGGCAGAATCATTAGCACGCCGGGCGAAATGCTTAGCGGTATTTCGTCTGTCGTTACGTTCTGAGTTCAAATTCCGCCGAGGTCGACTTTGTCTTTCATCCTTTCGGGGTCGATAAATAAAGTACCAGTTACGCACCGGGGTCGATGTAATCGACTTAATCCCTTTGTCTGTCCTTGCTTGTCCCCTCTATGTTTAGCCCCTTGTGGGTAGTAAAGATATAGGTATTTTGTCTGCCGCTACGTTCTGAGTTCAAATTCCTATAAATTAAGTACCAGTTACGCACCGGGGTCGATGTAATCGACTTAATACCTATGTCTGTCCTTGTTTGTCCCCTCTATGTTTAGCCCCTTGAGGGCAATAAAGAAATAAATAATAAACTTCAACTGTTATTGTTTTGTCACCTAACTTAGTCGTTCTTGACATTTAAATCCGGCAGCTTTGGATGCCACTAATCTGGTGTGACACGTGATCGTAAAGATTGTCTGATATCCAAATCTTGGTTTACGTGGGGTTTGTGATGTGATGCTGACTCTTGTTGAAGCACGCATGGTTTTTCACTGCGTACTTCATCTATCAAAGGCTTAGCAACTGACTCCAGCGCATGAAACACATCTAGTATCATTAATTCTAAGTCGCAGTGAAGAAAATGTGGGGTGGCATGCCATGACCTTCGCTACTTATCACTCCAGAAGCCATAATAGGTGCTGTAGACCTAGTGTGCATCATCCTGGTGTCATCAGAAGGATCTGCACAAAACCATCTATCAATTCTCCTGTTAGACTTTTGGCCTTAGTCGAAGTATTTTTCATCGGAGAACAACCAAAGCATGTTCATGGGTTTTTTAAAAAATTTGTTAAGTAACGCTGGGTACGGGTCAAACGGTTTTCATGTGTCTTTGTAAGCATGTCCTCTCACCAGTACATATATGAAACAAACTTTTTTTCGAACAACGAAAAAAACAGAGAAACGAGACATACAACATAAAGAATATTCCCCTTCTTCAGTTGTCCCGGTTTCATCTACTCAGTGTTCGAAGGAAAGAACAAGACGCGACTTCGATGAAACAGTCCTTCCCGCAAAGCAAATTAAAATTCGAGATTTTTTGCAAGGACCTTCTTCCAAAATTCATTTGTCCGTAATGAAAAATACTCCTCCAGTACTGTTCTGACTTTGTCTACAGAATTCA
>NW_021835511.1:12500-59380 GCF_006345805.1 Octopus sinensis
ATATTCCACAAATACATGGACCCTTAACATGACACGTTGTGTGACATGCTTGTACCTTTGAAGTATGGGTACAATTCATCTGATAGGCTTTTAAACAGCTTCCATTTTCTATACCCTTTCCGTGTTCTGTAGAGCTTCTGTCTTCTATACACTTCCTGTTTGTTATACAGTTTCCGTCTTCCATAGAACTTCCGTTTTCTAAAATGTTTCTGTTTAGTTTCCATCTTCTATACAGTTTCCTATTTTTTTTTATAGTTTCACAGTTTCACTCGCAAGGTATTAGTCGACCGTGGCTATAGGCTATCCCGGGGTTGTGAAACGACCTTAGTACGCCATACTGCGGCGCATCTACAGGTCGGAGAAATAACTCATACACTGGGGACGATATTTCATAGATTGTGTCCACCCCACAATTTTGACACTTTGTACCATGTGTTAGAAACCAGTCAGTCAAGCACGTTATTACATCCGTCGGTAAGTCTTTAATCATTACAACAAATCCTCCCCTTCCCTACACCACACTCTCTCTATACGTCTCTCTCTGTACGTCTTTTTCTATACGCTTTTCTAGACT
Source organism: Octopus sinensis (assembly GCF_006345805.1). NCBI lineage: Eukaryota > Metazoa > Mollusca > Cephalopoda > Octopoda > Octopodidae > Octopus > Octopus sinensis. The sequence goes on from NW_021835511.1 coordinate 13,075, forward strand.
TTCTATCTCTTTCCATACGTCTCTCTCTTTTTCTCCAAGAGCCTGGCTTATGTGAAGCTTTCATTTTTCATAAGATTTTATGTCCGTATACGGAGTCAGTGAAAACCATGTCAACTAACTGTCTGTCAGTCTTTTCGTCATAACAATCTTCACCCTTCTTCCTATCCCCAAGCCTCACCTCAGTAGTATCTCTTAGCTAATGTGAAGCTTTCAGAGCCTATGACGTTAGCATATTGTCTATCATTTGAAATAATCTGCTCATTTACAAACTCTGCCTTTAAGTCTTTAGTCAAATCAAACAACACCTCTTCCTCTTCCTCCCTTTCCTTCTTTATGAATCTCGCTTTAGTGGACTTTTAGCTAATTGCGACCAATTCACATTTCATTACATTTGACGTCACGATGTCTTCTAACAGTCAATATCAAGTGTTACTAAATCTATCGGTTAGTCTTTGCTATCACATTCTCCTCTCCCCATCTCTCTGTCCCTTTCTCTTCACTTCTCCATCTCTGAGCCTTTCCTCGTCAAACTTCTGGCAAATGTTAAGTCTTCACATTTCCTATTATTCTATGTCACAACGACCTTTTCACTCTCTTTCTCTCCGTCTGTCTGTTTGTCCACCCTCTTCAAACTTATTTGCTCATTGCTATCGTAAACATTAATCTCTGTCTCTCTCTTTCTGTCTCTCTGGTGTTTGTTTGAAACAGAATTTTTATTGCCCCGTGGCACACCAGTTTGCCCAAACTTGTGATCTTTACTAAATGACTTTTGTTGACAAAGACCCCCAATAGTTTCCTCAGACCGTGGCTTTATATTTTCTCTCTTTCCTTTCTTTCTCTCTCCTTCCTACCTCTCTCTCTCTCTTTCGTGCACACGCACGCACACACACACACACACACACACACACACACACACACACACACACACACACACACACACTCGAAGTTTCCATTTCTGTTTATACCCTATGATCTATTTTCATAGCTTAAACATTCAGGATACGCCATAGAGAAGAAAAACAAAAACAACAACAAGCAAAACAGCGATCCCCCCAACAACAAGAAGGTCCAGAAAATGAGCAAAAACAAACCCAAAGAAAACCCCGCAAACAGTGCACCGAAACGCATTACGCAGGTGAGTCTACGCAGTCATTCAACGTACAAATTGCACAGGTAGGAGTAAGCAGAGAAATTTGGAGGATTGGTGACCAATATGAAAACACGTGTCTGTTCACAGGAGATGTAGGTTCGGGCCTCATGCACAGCATACAACTGCAGCTATCCCGGGGGGTTTTTACCCCAGTATTTTCATGCTGTTATTTATTGCTTTACTTGTTTTGAATTACTTCATTTTATATTTTTATTTTTACCTGGCAAATCCAGAGGAAGTTGGGCAGAGATCATGTTTTTATCAAGCCCGCCATGACTGATGAGAGGAAGGGAGGAGCGGGAGGTTATCTCAGACAATAAACTTGGTTTGAATGATTGCAACAGAGTGAACTCTGATGCAGTTGGTGTTGTTGCTGTTGCTGTTGAGCGAACAGTCTTCGTCCCAGAGCTCGCAAGATGGGAGAAGTCCGAAACGTGGTCCTTTGCTATTCGTAAGACCCGCAGAAGAGAAAGCAGGTCAACCCCCGACACCGAGAGCATCGAAGAAAGAGGAAGCAACAGGAAGAGAGAGTGAGAGAAAGTTGGGGCGAAAGAGTACAACAGGGGTCGCCACCACCCCCCGCCGGAGTCTCGTGGAGCTTTAGGTGTTCAACGTAGGCATCTACACGTCAATGTCTTCGGCGAGAATAACGCAACCTAACTGGGAGGGATCTTTGAAGAAGGACAGGAAGAAGTATATTGTGAGGGGTCTGGTAGTCGAGACAAAAAAGATTTAGAGGAGAAAAAGAGGAGGAGGAGGGTGAAGAGGAGGTTAGACAGAGCAAGTGAAGTGGTTGTAGACTGAAGGGATATGTAGCTAGTTCCGGAGAGCAGAAGTTACCGTTGTAACAGCATTCAAAGATGCAGTAAGAAACAGCGTGTAGGTTAGGTGTTGGAATGTGTTGTTAAGTGATTCTTAACCAGTCAGGGAAATGGTCATGGATGGAGACGGTATGAAGGTAGGCAGTTCAGAATGAGGAAGGCAACGGTTATAATCGGGATGGAAGAGAGAAAGAGAAGGAACAGCGAGTTGTGAGTTGGATGTTGAAGCTTTACGAATCAACCACGTCGTTTTCTAGGATGTATGTGTGTGTGTATATATGTGTGCGTGTGTGTATGTATGTATGTATGTATGTATGTATGTATGTATGTATGTATGCATGCATGTATGTATGTATGTATGCATGTATGTATGCATGCATGCATGCATGTATGTATGTATGTATGTATGTATGTATGTATGTATGTATGTATGTATGTATGTATGTATGTGAGCGTGTGTGTATGTATGTATGTATGTATGTTGTATGTATGTATGCATGCATGCATGTATGTATGTATGTATGCATGTATGTATATATGTATGTATGTATGTATGTTTGTATGTATGTATGCATGCATGCATGTATGTATGTATGCATGTATGCATGTATGCATGTATGTATATATGTGTGCGTGTGTGTATGTATGTATGTATGTATGTTTGTATGCATGTATGTATGTATGTATGCATGTATGTATGTATGTATGTTTGTATGTATGTATGCATGCATGCATGCATGTATGTATGTATGCATGTATGCAGTATGCATGTATGTATATATGTGTGCGTGTGTGTATGTATGTATGTATGTTTGTATGCATGTATGTATGTATGTATGTATGCATGTATGTATGTATGCATGCATGCATGCATGCATGTATGCATGTATGTATGCATGTATGCATGTATGTATATATGTGAGCGTGTGTGTATGTATGTATGTGTGTATGTATGTATGTATGTATGTATGTATGCATGTGTGTATATATGTATGTGTGTGTATGTATGTATGCATACATGCATGTATGTATGTATGTGTGTGTGTATGTATGTATGTATGCATGTATGTATGTATGTATATATGTATGTATGTATGCTTGCATGTATACATGCATGTATATATGCATGTATGTATGCATGTGTGTGCGTGTGTGTATATATGTATGTGTGTGTATGTATGTGTGTGTATGTATGTATGTGTGCGTGTGTGTATATATGTATGTGTGTGTATGTATGTATGTATGCATGCATGCATGCATATATGTATGTAGTATGTATGTATGTATGTATGTATGTATGTATGTATGTATGTATGTGTGTGTAGTAGCATAGAGTCATTCCATATATGGGATCAGTCATTCCAAAGTGGGTTCTACTTGAACTCAGAGGCTCAGCAACAATGAATTAACACTGAGTGTGTTTTTATCAGGGTCCACACTGTTGCAAGCATTTGAGCGGTTTTCTGGTTTGCGCATACTCTCCTTCCTCCCTTCTACTAACAAGTCTCGGAGGCTATGTAACAAGTCATGGACACTTCCTTCCCTTTTGATTAAAAAATAAAAGTGTGGTGACTCTACCAGGCATATTTCTGAGTCATTAGAACTCTTCGGCGAAGTCTAATTTGACTGTAACTGCTTTATCATAGAATGAATGGGGAGTTACAGATGTTTTGGGAATAAACAAATAGTGCACATAGTGGCACAATATCTTAATCAGGGCCGGTGCTAGAAAGTGCGGTGCCCAAATACGAGAATTGTCAGTGGGCCCTCTACTCTGCAAAAGCTGAAGACTGGTGTTTATGCATCGTGTATTGCGCCAGTCCCAGCCAGAAATCGTTGAAGGCTTGAAACTCTACCGTTAGCCACGATGATATACTAAAAGTTCACCATACGTTCTCCGCTCGAGCGTGTGTGTGCGGGGCCCAATTTGAACAAATCTGTCCAATTGGCTTAAAACCGGCCCCGAACTTAATTCACCATGTTAGATTGTCTTCCAATAATCAAACTAATCAATGTTTTTCTTTGACTCTCTGTAGGACAATCTAATTGTCTGTCCATCAGCTTGTGTATGTAAGTGAGAGAGAAAGAAAGAGAAAGAAAAAAGAGATGGGGAGAGAGGGAGAGAAAATCTGGCTGTGTCGTTAATCAACCGACCTATTGGTTTATCGTTTAGTATGTCTGTTTGTCCGCGCTTCTTCCGTCATTACTTCAGAAAGCACAACGGACGCTGCGCTTCATTGATGAGATCAGAATAAAATGCGAACATGTCCAGAGTTGTCTCACGTAATACCTTTTCACTAAATAAAGAAAATATTAGTTGTTGTATCGTACGTTTTTTTTTCTCATTACATATTTATACCTAGTTGGTTTTTAATTGATTCCTCATTGCATCAAATATATTAATATTAATTAAATTATCTCGCTGGCTTTGCTTGTGAGCTGGACTCTCAATCATCCTCTCTGCCTGTCGCTCAACCTATCAGAGTGCCTCGCTGCCTGTCAGCTGGATTGCTTGTCGTTTAAACCTCTCCTCTCTCCCCACCACTCATTCTAGCCCACCCCTCTCTCTCCAAGCCACTTAACGGCTTCTTCCTCTCACTCTCTTCCGTCACACTGCAGTCACACATCAGTTGATGTTTTTAGGCTATGCAATCTCTATTGACCGGCGCCGATCAAGCGAATGATTCGATAAGTGTTTTCTTGTTGAAGGCTCTTCTAGCTTCCTTCTACCCATACCATGCATGGACACGCACACACACACACACACACACACACACACACACACACCACACACACACACACACGGACGCACATTGTATACGCACTCACTTATACACACATATGAACACAAACATTCACTCCGCCATGACCATCACTACATCACAACTTTAGCTGTCATTACAAAAGCACAACTGTCAGAATCACCTCTACTAGTCGACTTGCTACCAATAGCACCTTAATTTCCTTAAAATCACACCCTATCAGTGGTTCTCAGCCGAGGTCCATTTGGCCCTTAGCAGGTCCATATAAGATTTTATTGTTAAAATTTATGCGCAATAAATTCCTTATACTTGTGACAACCCACAAAATATTAAAATTTTTTTGTTATTCGATTCCTAAAAATATTTGATCATTAAGATACAGCAAGATTCTTTTTATATACAGTGAATGGCTCTGGAAGTCCAGAAGAATAAAATAGGGATCAGAGGGGTCCATAGGAAAGAAATGATGAAAACCAGATTTAAATAAAGAAATATTGAATAATGTGATCCTAGATTCCACATAAAATGGTTACAGTCGGAATGTCTTCAGTCAAAGATCCGTTGGCTCTAAGCCACAATTAATCCATCAGAATTGATGTAGACATCTCTGAAAAACTGAACGAGACACCTTTAAATCAGAAACCAATAGGGTTCGACAATCGACTAAGGCTGTTTAATTTGCCCTGTTGATATATATATATAGTGTACATTTAAGCACATAAGGAATCCACTCGTGGAATTAAACACGTTAGAAAGAACAGCTAGGTTCTATAACCACAAAAAATAGGGATAAAATTCGACAGGAACGAAATGAAAAAATAAAAACATTTTACCATCTAGTTTCCTGGACCAATTGGTTTCTGATTTTAGTTTAGTAAGCAAATAAATAATATTTGCTCACGAGGTGAAATCGTCCTCAACAGGTACACCTTGGGTTAAATATATAAACAACGAGGCAATCAAACTATATGCTTCCCGTTTTAATTAATTTTAATTAATTTTCCATTTCCCTTTGATATGTTTATATATATATATATATATATATATATATATATAATTGATGAGGGAACTAGATAATGTATTTGGTACGGATCTTTATTCAACGCAACGATCGTTTCGACCCAACCTGCAGCTGTCCCTTACGGGTGGAATATTGTGCACCTAGTTGCGTTGCACTAATCAGTGCAGTCTGTGTTTCCTCAAGTGTTAGTGTAAAAGATATCCTCCGAAATATACTGAGTTTCTCCAGGCATTTTGTATTCTCTCGTAGTATGTGGGTACATACATACACACATACACACATACACACATACATACATACATACATACATGCATACATACATACATACATACATACATGCATACATACACACATACATACACATATACATACATGCATACATCCACATATACATACATACATGCATACATACATACATACATACATACATACATGCATACATACATACATTACACATACATACATACATACATACATACATACATACATACATACATACATACATACATACATACATACACGCATACATACACATATACATACATACATATACAAAGTGATTGAAAAGTAACTCCCTATTTTAAAATACTTATGATTTATTTATTAACTACAATTTTTAGAAAATATGAATATATGAAGAAAGCGTATAGCATGGAGCTTTATTTAAAATTCGATATAGGTATCAGCATTCGCCACCAGCTTCTGAAGCCACCCAGGAACCGCATCAACCGGTTCCATCAGGTACTCTTGTAGGACGGAAGACATAACTTATCGCATTCGCCCTTCAAGTTCTTCCAAAGTCGTTGTTTTGATAGAATAGACTTACTCCTTTAGCCATCCTCAAAGAAAAAAGTCGCAGGGTCTTAAATCAGGGCTTCTGGCCGGCCAATCATGCGGGGCTTCGACGACCCATCCATCTCCCAGGGAAGTGGGCATTCAGCCATTCACAAACAACAATAGCAAAATTGTGGAGGAGCGCCATCTTGCATAAAAATCAAATCTTCCATATTCTCCGAAGTACTGATAACTGGCCAGATTTAATCTCGCAGCAGGGTGGAGCACCTTTCAGCATTCATGGTATTGCGAAGGAGGAGAGGACCAACAATCAGGTTCGAAGTCATTCTACGCCATACCGTTAACTTGGGTCGATTTTGCATTTTTTTTCAGAGGTAATTCGAAGATCTTCTCCAGCCCAGAAGTGGCAGTTGTGACGGTTCACAAACCCACCGATGTGGAATACCTTCATCACTCCAGAGGATATTTTTAAAGAGATCAGACCAGCTTTATAGTGCTTCTAAATTTCAAACAAAATAATCGATCCGAAAAAAAAGACAACATAAGATCAATTCCCATATATAAAAGAACATACACAGCTTTGAGAAAAAATTATAGTTAATAAATTATAAATATTTTAAAATAGGGACTTACTTTTCAATCACGTATTAATATATATTATCAGTGCGAAACTGAGTAGCACCAGCTGGCTGATAACTGACGAAGAATTAGAGACCCTTCTGTGTTACGATTTTTACCTGTCGTTTGTTTATTTACAATACATATATATATATATATATATATATATTATATATATATATATATATATATATAATATATATATATATATATATATATATATATATATGTATATATGTGGTCCCCGGTTTGATTCGGGGTTAACCACAAGTAGAAATAAGGTACTCAATACATAGCAGAGTAGAAGCTTCCTCTATATAATAATAATATTATACGTATATATATATGTATGTATATTATTATATATGGAAGACCTATGTATATATATATATATATGTATACATATGTATATAATAATGTATCATATATATGATTGATTGATTCTAGTTTCAGCTTATGAGCTGTGGCCATGCTGGGGCACCGCCATTTCTGAAAATCGAGATCGAGCGAGCTTTTGCCCTTTTGCTCGACGTGTGGTTTCCGTCCACGCTGAGCTCGCCTTGGGACACCTGCGTTACCGTTTGACAGACGTACCGCCCCAGTTAAACTCCCCGACCGACACTGTTCTCGACTAAGGGTCGCGCATCGGCTGCGCCGGCGCCCGCAAAGGCGCTCGACATGCACCGCGCGCTTCGCACCAGATAATGAACCACGCTCGGCGACGGCCCGATCCCTTCTCCATCGAGTGAGCGAGGAAACTACGGAAGTGGCGGTTTTTTCATATTATATATACATATGTATATATATATATATTATAATATATATATATATATATATATATACTATATATATATATATATATATATGTATGTATATATATGTAATATGTATATATATATATATATATAATATTTAAATATATAATTATTTATGTATATATATGTATATATATATAATATATATATATATATATATATATATATATATGTATGTATATATATGTATATATATATATAATTATATATATATATATATATATAATATATATATATATATATATATAATATATATATCCATATGCATGTATATATGTATATATATCAATAATACAGTGATTGTTTCTTATCAGGAACAAAATGCTTAATAGGACTGCTATAGAAGTGCTCAATGATGAAGAGACAAATATATCAAACTAAAGATATAGAACAAACAAATGCAAGGTCATCCATAACATTTCATAACTCGAACATTTAATCATAGAAAATACATTTAGACATCACGGAAGATGGGATGTATTCATCTGTACAGCATATAAGAAAGTGCGAGAAAAAATGCTTGAATATATGTGAATACAGTTCATCACGTTAAAAGTTAATACTTTAGCGATTAAAAAAAAAAAATTTTTTTTAAACCATTACAACACTAGAAGGTAAACGAAAAAAATATAGTATAAAGTAATATAAAATATATAGGTATATAAAATATATAAAAATATATAAATATAGGAAGCAACATAAAAAATATATAAGATCTAATGTAAAATAAAAAGGTTATCGTTTAGAAATCTTATAAAATTACTTATCGAATAAGAGAGGCCTTATAGTTAAAAAGAGGAAGGAGGAAACCCATATTTACTAATTCCCTATGGCCATTTCAGGGGTATATTATTGCGTTAAAGCATAGGGTGCATCACGCTAATAACTCCTCGTCAGGGGAAAAAATAGAGAGACAGACATCATCGTGAGCAGGCTGAACACAATATTGTGGGTTTTCTTATTGAAGCAGTCATGCTAAGACGAGCCCAGAAGAAAGAATTAAAGCAGTAAAAAATTTTATTTTATATAAAGCAGTAAAAAAATAATGGGTGTATTAAATTAAAGTAAATTAAATTGAACCTCCCTGGTTTCAAACCCTATAAGAGCTAAACTAGTTATTTTCTACGACTTATTTTATTTCTATACACTTTTAAAAATGTAGAAAAAAAATTATGGATGCAAAAGGGAATCACATCAGTAAATTTATTCAAAATGTGCGGTCCATAACCCCTAAGGATGGTAAGGGATTCCCTTATGCACAGCTTACCCTGTTAATATTTCCCTAAATTGGTTTTAGAGAAAATGGACCATTCTAGATAATAATTCTTATTATTTTTTCTTTAAATTGTGTATATGGGATGCAAGGGTTGTGATTACAGTATTTTATCGATAGAAAATGAGATTAGTGTCTATACCTAGCCTTAAAATCTACTGTGCTACCTATATAAAATTTATTTAACCGATCCTCGTCCTTGACTACACATTTATATATAACGTTAGTAACTAGACAGGAACCATATAAAGGGCATAATTGGGGTTTCCCTACAATGACACACACCACACACAACAACATATATATATATAGATATATATATATAGATATATATTATATATATATATATATAGATATATACTATTATATTATATTATATCATATCTATATATAATATATACATATGTATGTATAATATGTATATAGTATATATATATATATTTACATATATAGTATATATATAATATATATATAATATGTATGTATATATATGTATATATATTATATATATATTATATATATATACATATGTATGTATATAGATGTATATATAATAATACATATTATGTATATATATGTATATAATATATATATATATATATACTATATATACATATGTATGATATATATATGTATATAATATATATATATATATCAGTATATTATATACATATGTAGTAGATATATGTATATATATATATATATATGTATGTATATATATGTATATATATATGTATATATATATATATGTATATATATATATATACACACATATATACTAAATATATATATATGTATATATATATATGTATATATCTATATATATTCATATATATTATATATATATGATTAATATATATATATATATATATAATATATATATAGATATATAATAATATATATATATATAATACTATATATATATTATATATATATGTATATATATGTAGGTGTGTGTATATGTTTGTGTGTCTGTGTTTGTCCCCAACATCGCTTGACAACCGATGCTGGGTGTGTACGTCTCCGTAACTTAGCAGTTCGGTAAATGAAACCGATAGAATAAGTACTAGGCTTACAAAGAATAAGTCCTGGGGTCGATTTGCTCGACTAAAGGCGGTGCTCCAGCATGGCCACAGTCAAATGACTGAAACAAGTAAAAGAGAATATATATTTATATATTTCGATTCTTGGAACGGGCGATGCGTTGTGTTCCTGAGCAAAACACATCATTTCACGTTGCTCCAGTCCATTCAGCTGGCAAAAATGGCTAATCCTGTTACTGATGGGCGTCCTGTTCAGTCGGGGAATATATACATTACTGAAACCGGGAAAACGGCCCTTATGAGCCAGGCATGGTTCGAGAAGGAAACATTTTATTTTAAATTTATATTTATAATAAGGTTAAAATATCCTTCTCGAGCTCTAAGGACTCGTTAGAGCCAGTTTCCCGGTTTCCGTGGCGTTTATGTATTTACACCGTGGAAGGGACGCCAGTCTGTCGCAGGATTACTCATCATTACTAGCTGGGTGAACTGGAGCAACGTAAAATGAAGTGGTTTACTCAAGAACACAATTGCCTCGTCTAGGAATTGAAACGACAATCTTGCGAACATGAGTCTAACACCCAAACAACTCGACTGCACGCTTCTACAAACTCACACACACACACACGACGTACTTGGACACAGTTTCCGTCCACCAAACTCACTCCCCATTCACATGGCATTCATCGGCCTAGATCTAGAGCGAAAGACACTTACCGAAGGTACCACGCAAAGGGGCTGATGGGACTGAACTCAATTCTACATGGTTTCAAAACAGCCAAGCCTGCCCCTATCTATCTATCTATCTATCTATCTATCTATCTATCTATCTATCTATCTATCTATCTATCTATCTATCTGTCTGTCTGTCTGTCTGTCTGTCTGTCTGTCTGTCTGTCTGTTGTTGTCTGTCTGTCTGTCTGTCTTTTTTATCTGTCTAACTATCTGTCGGTCTGCTTTTTTATCTATCTATCTATCTATCTATCTATCTATCTATCTATCTGTCTGTCTGTCTGTCTGTCTGTCTGTCTGTTTTTTTATCTGTCTAACTATCTGTCGGTCTGCTTTTTTATCTATCTATCTATCTATCTATCTATCTATCTATCTATCTATCTATCTATCTATCGATCTATCTATCTATCAAGATTTGTATATGGTGTCAGAGAATCTGTACAGATTCTCTGTATGTATGCTAACATCTTTTCTTAAATGTGTATTTAGTTTTCTCTTCAACAAACGAGGCATGAGATAAAGATATGTTCCGAATGAATTAACATTAGTAAACAACGAGTATTCAAGCAAATAGACTAACGCAAACACACGAAGATACAAAAGATACCACGTCTATTAGAGACACACAAATCATGCACATTGCATTCATAATGCATTCTAGAGTTGATGAACACATCGAAACCCTCATAAAGCAGAACATTGCAAGTATTGATAAATTAACACCAACGTTATGCTACGAAAGCGCCAGAACTGAACATCTTATCTCTATATATATAAACGGCAAAATGTCTGTGTGTGTGTCCTTTATACAAATCCACAATTTTTCAGTTAGAGGGCTCGCACTTTCTATGGTCATTCAAAACCGTCCAAGGGTGGTCGTGCACATCTTTATATTTCCCAGTCACCCCGCAAAGCCATTAAAAACTCAATAGAAGTGACTTTTTTTGTGAATGTTCTATCCAAAACCCAATCAAAATGCCCGAAACTTGATACGCCAATTGAATGCCCGCTAGCTGTATGTGACTGGTCGGAGATTTTGACAGTACTCACGTGTATGTGCGCACGCACGCAGCTGTATATGCATGCACTAGCACTGTATATGCATGCACTAGCACTATCATAGTGCTAGTAAGTAATAACCTATGAGCTTGTAAATCTGCGAACAAGCTACTCATGATCCCACAACCTACCGCAAACTTTATAACTTCTCGATGTTATAATTACCATACAAGTACGACACTCTCCCATCGGGTCACTTTATTCCTACAAGAAGGAACAATTGCAAAACAAAACCAGATAAGAAAACATTCGTAGACAACACATCCATAGTCTACAGCAGTGTTTCTCAACCCTTTTTTCACCTATGGCTCCTTTTGGTTCCTATTTTACTTGGACGAACCCTCCTAACAATTCAACGTTTTTTTTGAAAAATCATAGTAAATTTTTATAGTTATATATTATAAGAAACTGCATAGAAAAATAAAAATATTTTGTGTATTGCTTATAAATTCTAACAACAAAATCTTATTTGGAGCACCAAAGGCCATATATGGATCCCAGTTAAGAACCGCTACGCAATAGAATTCCCCTGCAAAGTAGACAACTGATGATGCGAGCAGTTCTCATAACAACACAATGCAACACTAAACACTCAGGCTACATTCAGGAGTCACAAAAATAAAATAATATTAAATAAATACACATCTGATTGCTGATATAAATCGAACGGTCAAAATCCAAATTCCAATCTCATTGGCCCTGCATATAATTAAGAAGCAGCAACATTATCCAACATCACTTCATTCGGAAGATGTGACTATGAAAGGTTGAGAAACGATGATAGATTTACTTTAATGCTCCAAGATCAAACTGTAAGGAACTCACATGAAAATATGGACACAAACCTCGATAAAAACGTATATGCATATTTACATAAATACACACACACACATATACGAGGTCTGATGAATAAGTATCCGGACTGTTGCCATAGTAAAGAAGCCAAAGCATGTAGAGTGAAGCCGCTTGGCAAAGATTAATCTTGACCTCTGCTGTACATGCACATTGAGTTTTAACGTTCTAGCTTACTTTCCCTGTATACAGAAGTGCTTGGAAGTAACATGTGTAACGTGTGACCGTCGCATTGACCATGACAGAAAAGGTTGTCCTGGCGATATCTGCTCAGAGTCCTACGCAAAGTTGCAGAAAGAGTATGGAGAGGAGTGTATGAGTCGCACACAAGTGTACGAGTGGCTCAGATAGCCGAAAAAATGTCGATTGTGACGAACGTTCTGGGAGGCCCGCAGCCAGTAGAACTGAGAAAAACATCGTAGATGTATGTGCAGCTGTGAGGGGAAATCGTCGAATCCCCATCTGTGAGTTATCAGAGAATGTGCAGATTAGTTACGGTTCAGTTCAGTCAATTATCACTGACGATTTGGGTATGAGACGAGTGTCTGCCAAGTTTGTGTCAAAACTGCTTTCAGCTGACCGAAAAGCCGATAGGATTTCAGTTGCACAAGATCTCCTTGATTGAGTCGAGGACGATGAACTTTTTGATAGCTTTGCATAGGCCTTTGAGCAGGGATCGCCAATCTTTTGGCAAAACTTTATCCAGATTCTCTGTTCAGCTTTCATCGTCATGGTCAATGCGATAATCACACACTACACACGTTCCTTCCAAGCACTGCTGTAAACAGCGGAGGTGAACTAGAACGCTAAAACTTAGTGCGCATGCACAGCAGAGTTTAAGGTCAATTTTGCCAAGCGGCTTCACTTTACGTATTTTAGCTTCGTTACTATAGCATTGTTCAGATGTATATTTTATGTGTATGCATACTTATACACACACACGCACACACAGCCATATATATGTGTGTGTATATATGTATATATATGTATTATACATATATATGTGTGTGTATATATACATATATATGTACATACATACACACATGCATACATACATATTTACACACACACACACGTATATGTTATATACATACATACATACATATATATATATATATATATATATATATATATATCTATATATATATATATATATATATTATCTGCACAGTTTTGTTCACTGTGTATGTCCTTGAAAGTATGAAATTGTTTTCAGATGAGAGAACCCACCACACGCACACACACATGCGCACACACCCTCACGCGCGCGCGGAGGCTTTTCTCTCTCTTCTCTCCTCTCTCTCTCTCTCTCTCCGATGCCAATACACAGCATGCGCACACACACTCACGCGCGCGCGGAGGCTTTTTCTCTCTCTCTCTCTCTCTCTCTCTCTCTCCGATGCACAATACTCACACACATGCACACACAAACACAAATACGATGAGAAGATGCGAATTTCTAAGTAGTTCTGTTTTATGCTCGCGCTTAATGTCTCTATGAAAATATGCCTTTTATCTACACTTATGCCTCGTCAGTGTGTGAGAGTGCATCTGTCGATCAGTGTTTTAAGAAGGCTATTATATATAAATACTTGCACACACACATACACACACAAGCACACACACACGTACACACGCATATATAATATATATATATAATACACATAATATGTATATATATATATGTATGTATGTATGTATGTGTGCATATATATGTGTGTATATATATAAGTATGGATGTATTTATGCATATATATATATGTATATATAATACGTAATATATACATATATACACACAAACATATATATATATGTGTGTGTGTGTTTGTGCGTGCATGCATATATATATGTGTATATATATGTACATATATCATATATATCTATATATATAATGTATATATATATAGGTATGTGTATATTATATAGACACACTCACACACACATATATATATACATACATATAATATATATATATATATATTATATATATATATATATAATATATATACATACACACATATACATACAACACACACACACATATATGCATACACACACATGCTTGAACACATTCACATGCTGTCGTGTATATATATATATATATATATATATGTATGTACATATATGCAATTATATATATATATATATATATTATATATATATATATATATATATATATATTATAATAATTGTAATATATATATATATATATATATATATATATGTATACATACGTATGCATATTTATATTTACAAACACGAGTAATGTGTATGAATGTAGCGCGCAGTTTATGTTCCTTCAATACTCATCTGTTGAGATTACCGTCCGCTCTCAATGGCCTATGAAAATAAATGAAAGCTGTTAGAACAACCACCAACAACAAAAGCAACAACAACACCAAGCAACAACAAAAACAAAATCAAATACAGAAAAACAAAACAAACCATATCAATATCCCGTGGACAAAAGAAAACACTAAAATGATTGACCGTATGATGCGTTGGTGTGAATTAGCCGAAGGTGTTTCAGTGTGCGGCGGTTTCGTACGGCGTAGTGGTGAGTGTCTTCGGCAAATAAACAGGTTCCTATTTTGCTAATAATAGCCGACAACATAGAAACAATCCTACTTAAACTAATACTTACAAGATCAAGCGAGGACACAATGGGTGTGTTTGCGTGCATCAGTGCTTACGTGCACCAATGTGCATACGTGTATATATATATATTATATAATATATATATATACATATATTTTGTGCGTTCGTGTTTACGCAAATGCATGTATGCATTTACTATGTACACGCACACCACATATATGAATATATATATGTGTATGTGATTATATTATATATATATTATATATATATAATATATAGAATATATATAAATATATACATATCTATATATATATATATATATTATATATATATATAAATATAAATATATATTAATGTGTGTATATATATATGTATTTTATACATATATATATAATATTATATATATATATATATATATATATATCATATATATTATATATATATATATATATAATATATATATATATTATAATAATATATATATATATATATCTATATCTATATATATATATATATATATATATATATAAAATACACACACATACATATATAAATGATAATAATAAACCTGAACACAAACATCCATTTTTTGCGTTTGTGTATGTGTGTGTGTGTACAAATATTCATGTATATAACTATATGTGCACGTATTTTTGTGCATGTGTGTGTATGGTGTGTGCACGTATTTTTGTGAGTGTGTGTGTATGGTGTGTATGTGTGTGTGTGCCTGTTTAAGTATATATTTCGCGTAATATCCATAACAAGCGTAAACTGGCGCCATTAAACCTGATTGACGGCGACCACAGAGTAAAGCAATTACGAAATAAATGTGTAAGAAACAAATAGAAAAAAAATGAAAGAAAGAAAGATCTAGCATGCAAATAAACAGCTATGAAACTAATAACATAGTAAAACTTGCAATTATTGCATGCATTATGAAAGGACAACGATAACAATTGCAGCAGCTGTAGTAACACCAGCAGCAACAACAATGCAGCTACAGGTAATAATAAGGATAAGAAGGAAGAAGGAAGAGAAGAAGAAGAAGAAGAAGAAGAAGAAGAAAAATGGAAAAAGGAAATTGCAAGTACTTAACCTAAGAAGCGGTAACAATGAAATGATACGAATAGAAATTTCGCTTATTGGCCACAAGGGCCTCACTCCTCGGGCGTGGGGTGCACGGACGGACAAAGGCGAAGGATCAATGGAGAAACAGGGGCGGAATTTACATCGATTATAGAGGTGAGATCAACTGTAACCATATTGATACATTAATACGTAATAATAATGATAATAGTAATAGTAATAATAATAATAGAAGTAGTAGTAGTAGTAGTAGTAGTAGTAGTAGTAGTAGTAGTAGTAGTAGTAGTAGTAGTAGTAGTAGCAGTGATAGTAGTAGTTGTAGTAATGATGATGATGATAATAATGATGAATACAAAGGCGAGCTGGCAGAAACGTTAGCACGTCGAGCGAAATGCGTAGCCGTATTTCGTCTGCTGTTACGTTTTGAGTTCAAATTTCGCCGAGGTCGACTTTGCCTTTCATCCTTTTGGGGTCGATAAATTAAGTACCAGTGACGCATTAGGGTCGATATAATCGACTTAATCCGTTTGTCTTTCCTTGTTTGTCCCCTCTGTGTTTAGCCCCTTGTGGGTAATAAATAAATAGGTATTTCGTCTGTCTACGTTCTGAGTTCAAATTCCGCCGAGGTCGACTTTGCCTTTCATCCTTTCGAGGTCGATAAATTAAGTACCAGTTGCATACTGGATCGGTCTAATTGACTGGCCCCCTCCTTCAAAATTTCGGGCCTTGTGCGCAGAGTAGAAAAGGATGATGAATAGAAAGTCCTCCGAAGAGAAGTTTTGAAAACGTGGCATGTAGGAACAAGAACCGTATCTTTTAATAACGGAGCTTTGGGGGCAATACCGAATAGCCCTTTTAATTATTCTGGCCAAATACCAGGGAAATCAAAAGTGTCAGAACTTAATCTTCCTGATTATGATGAGGATAATGAGGGCAGGCCACCCACTGAGGCAGCACAAAAGGGTAAGACAAAGCCAATCAGGAAAGCTGGAAGGACATTTCGAAACTGTGACAAGAAAATCAACTGCATGGGCAATATCCCAAACGAGCTGGGGAGGCTGATGTAGATACAAGAAGAACCCATCAGTGGTTGCGGAGTACTAGTTTGAAAGCCGAAGTAGAACGATGTATCCTAGCAGCACAAGATCAGAGTCTCCTCAACCGTTGTGCTAAGGTCACGCATAATGAGGTAGATACAACGCGTAGAGTCAGCAATGACAAACTTGAGAGCATTAACCACGTTGTCGCCGGTTGCTCAGTCCTTGCTCCTACATAATATAAAACCATGAACGATCGAGTTGGCCAATTCTTGCACTGGAGCATATACCTATTTCTTTATTACCCACAAGGGGCTAAACACAGAGGGGACAAACAAGGACAGACAAACGGATTACATCGATTACATCGACCCCAGTTCGTAACTGGTACTTAATTTATCGATCCCGAAAGGATGAAAGGCAAAGTCGACCTCGGCGGAATTTGAACTCACAACGTAACGGCAGACGAAATACCGCTAAGCATTTCACCCGGCGTGCTAACGTTTCTGCCAGCATATACCGTCACTATTACAACCCGCATCCGAAGAACTGGTATGAACACAATCCAGAACCAGTCACTGAGGGAGAGTATGTTACTCTCCTATGGAATCATGGGATATATACAGACAGGCAAATAAATACTAACACATCAGACATTGTTATCAAAGGCATTTGACAAAAGCATACCTTTTAATTGATATGACAGAGCCCGATAGAAACGATTCAGCAAATAAATTTGAAAAACTACCGACATACAAGGAGCTTGAGATTGAGATATACAGGATGTAGAAAGTGAAAACCAAAACCATCCCCGTTATTGTGGGCGCCCTGGGTATGATCAAGATAGGTGCCGACAATTGTTTTGACCAGATCCCAGGGAAACTAACAATCTACGGGGCTCAAAAACTGTGCTGACATCAATCGTCTACCTTCGCAGGAAGTTTCTTTCTGGTTGGGACTCGGTCGGAAAATGAAATATAATGCAAATCAATCGGAAAATAAAGACAATAATAATAATGATGATAATAATAATAATAATAATAATAATAATAATAATAATAATAATAATAATAATAATAATAATAAAACTCGAATGTGGAGTTTAAAAATTCGAATGTGGTGTCCAAAAGATCTGGAAATAGAGGTAACTCGAATGTGGAGTAAGAAAAATAGAAACAATTCCTATCATAGTAGGCCCATTAGGTATGATAAAAAATATTCAGACAAATATATAATAAAAACATCAGGACTAACAAGTATATATAACATACAGAAAATGGCACTACTAGGCACTGCACACATCCTACGTAAAACACTTTCAATACAATAAAAATAAGAGCATCGCAACAAATCACAGCACATACCCAAGGCACACAGAGCTGCGCTCGGTAGTGAAGTGAAATCATGTGATAAAAATAAGGCTACTGAATAATAATAATAATAATAATGATGATGATGATGATGATGATGAGATGATGATGATGATGATGATGATGGTTCAAATTTTGGCAGAAGCCCAGCAATTTTAGGAGTAGTAAGTCAATTACGTCCACCTCAGTACTCAACTGGTACTTACGCCGGGCGAAATGCTTAGCGGTATTTCGTCTGGTTACGTTTTGAGTTCAAATTCCGCCGAGGTCGACTTTGCCTTTCATCCTTTCGGGGTCGATAAATTAAGTACCAGTTACGCACTGGGGTCGATGTAATCGACTTAATACCTATGTCTGTCCTTGTTTGTCCCCTCTGTGTTTAGCCCCTTGTGGGTAATAAAGAAATAGGTACTTATTTTGTCGACTCCGAAAAGATTAAAGGCCAAGTTTATTTCAGTGGAATTTGAACTCAGAACGTAAAGAATCAGAAGAAATGTCGGAGAGGCCTTTGTCCGATGCACAAACGATTGTGACTCTTATAAATAAACAGTGCAAGACAAACAAGAATGGGTAAAGAATCCTTAACGTGCGGGAGCAACCACATAGAGTGATTCGAAGCACCCAAACACAGACCTGGTTACCATGACTCAACAACAGCAAACCCAGTTCTTGACACAAGCCTACAAGCCGCGTTTTTAAAGTGAACCCATTTAGCCGCGTCAGTTTTGCGACTCTTACTTATCTTTCGTAATATTTAGTGATGGACAGCTTCTTGTTATCTTCCCTTATATTCTCCCTCAAATGATACTTGAAGAATTTGATGAGGGCTTGTTCTGAGAGGTAAAATCTGTTCACGAGCTTTCGACAGCGTCCGCCTTCCAACTTCTCGCTCTTCGCTTCCAAACGAAGACTGTAGTTCAGTCTTTGCGGTAGACTCAGGAGAAACCATTATCACTAGACGCGAGAACTGACTTTCCACCAACTACATGGTCCAGCTTGCAGAATGCAATGGACCTCTAGCTGCAATCCAGATGACAAAGACTCTATCTCGATTTCCAGGTTTACACATCTGTCAAAGACAAGCTGCAAGGAGAGTATGTCGCACGAACGGTGATGACAATCTCTTAATCGTTGTCTTTGTTCGCAAATCTCTGCAGATATGTTAGGTGCAGTGTTTGCTTGCGCATCATCAGCGACAGCGTCCCAAGATCTTTCAGTGGGTGTTGGCATCTGATGAATTTCCCCATCAGCCGATTCTACAAGTGGTGGAAGAACACACGACCCAATTTGATAATGTAGTTCTGGTTACAGAGAAAGCAGCACATCGTCTTTAATCATAGCCCTGTACGGCCAAAGCTGACTCAGGATTAAACAAGCACAAAAACAACAACAACCACAACAAAATAAACAACAGTAATAATCACAGAATCGAACAGTATAACCAGAGTCGCTCCACAATCATCGACATTGCGCCATCGCGTACAACAACGACATCAATAATCTAAAACTTACGAAACACACACACATTCCCATGCGCACACAGATGCATACACTTCTCCCCCCCCCCCCATATGCAGGTATTGTTCTGTCTAATGGCAAATTAAAGTAGGTAGATTTATAACAATTACTTCTAGTTAGCTTTTTAATGCTCTATGCATTAAAAGATGTTAACACAAACTTAACTATTGTTTTTCACTCGGATGTCGTCTCTGAAATATTTAGTCTTCTAAACAATTCTATTTTCCTACAGTAAGGCATGTACAATCTTGTATATTTACTTAGTGGTAATTCCATCACTACTCCTACAACTCAGATGAATATTATATAACGCTGGTGAACTCATAATAAGAGTGGGTCCTGCCCGGCGTTGTTTTACCACATTTCGCGAAATAATTAATTTAGTATATAATTATTCCTTGTTAGATTTTTAAGGCCACTTCCATCAAATGTGTTGACACTAATTTAACTTTAGTGAAAACAGCTTTCTGCATCTTTCGCCATTCTGTTCTAATTTTATTTTATTTCTCTTTTTAGGTAAACTTCCAAAATACTCGAATAAATGGCAGTCAAAATGTAATGAAATTCGATCAAATTGGAGCAAATACAAATATTGATTACATAGATTTTCTGATATACATACACAATAACTTAATAGTTATCGCCATTCTAATATGGCAGTCTTATAAATATAAAACTAAAGCTGTCGCTGATTAGCTCCATGAGGCCATCGCCTTAAGCTAGCTATTTGACACACAAACTGCGTCCATTATAAACCTTCGAACAAGGGAGGTCAGCCGCTTCATCCTGCCTGTTCGAAGGTTTATAATGGACGCAGTTTGTGTGTCAAATAGCTAGCTTAAGGCGATCGCCTCATGGAGCTAATCAGCGACAGCTTTAGTCTTATATTTATAAGACTGCCATATTAGTATGGCGATAACTATTAATTTCCAGTAACGCTGTCGTAATCTCCTTTAGAGAGACTTAGTAATTTTAATATTTCTAATACACAATAACATTTTCCTTATATAGAAGTCACTTCAGGGTCCCGGTTTAATGATAGACGAAATTATGATAAACGTATTATGAGCGTGAGCGTTAACTATTCAATCAGACATCAATTACAATTTAAAAAAAAAGCGCTAACGGACGATACAACCAAATAACCTGAGCTTTGTTTCTATAATAATGATAATAATAGTAATAATAATAATAATAAAAAACACCAGGACTTACAAACACATATAACATACAGAAAATTGCACTACTAGGCACTGCACACATCCTACGCAGAACACTTTCCATACAATAACCATCAGAGCATCACAACAAATCACATCACATACCCAAGGCACACAGAGCTGCGCTCGGTAGTGAAGTGAAAGCACGCTATAAAAATAAAACTACTGAATAATAATAATAATAGTAATAATAATAATAATAATAATAATAATAATAATAATATAATAATAATAATAATAATAATAATAATAAGGACCACCGACCATACCTCCCAAGAATCAAAATAAACGAAATAACAACACCTATTATAAACAGCATAAACCTAGCCGTCACTGAACTGATAGCCACTGAATCAAAAAAAGGTGATATCACTGAGCTAAATAACCTAATATACGCAGCAGCCACTGCAGCCACAAAAGAAGCTGGATACTCACCCGAACCCGCCCAAACAGGAGTACCACCACCCAAACAAACCCTGTGGATAAATAACATCCAAAGCAAAATAAAAAAAATTAGAAAAGACCTGTCGATTCTTAATGAAATCAGCAAACAATCAACGCTACTGAGCAACAAAAAGAGAACAAAAATACTCCGCAAATATAACATCACAGAGAAAGATTTGCCTGAAATAAAAGAAAAGCTGAAGCAAGATATCCTTGCCAAAGCACAAAGGATCCGACGGTACAAGAAACGCCAACGCTTCTTTGAAGAAAACAAAAAGTTCAACTCCAACCCCAAAAAGTTCTACCAAGAACTGGGCAAAAATAAAATAGAAGTCACTGCAGCACCAACGGCAGAAGAATTGGAAGAATTCTGGAGAGAAATATGGTCGGCGAACGAACACCAAAAAAAAGGAGTATCAAAATAACAAACTCGGCATCTGAACAACTTTGGACCCCCATAACAACTGAAGAGGTCACCCAGGCACTGCAAAGACTAAGCAACTGGAAGGCACCTGGGCATGACAAGATCCCCAACTTCTGGTTGAAATATCTAACAGGAATGCACAAAAAGCTGGCTGAAAACTTTAACAACGTACTAGCAGAGACAATGCCTGAATGGCTCACGAAGGGGAAAAACCATCTTAATTCCCAAATCAAATGAAACAGAAAAACCAGAAAACTACAGACCAATAACCTGCCTCCCTACTATGTTCAAGGCATTTACTGCAGTGATATCACAAAGGCTGAACAAGCACCTGGACGAAAACAAACTGTTCCCAGAAGAGCAGAAAGGATGCCGCAAAGGCTCATATGGCTGTAAAGATCAACTAATGATTAATAAAGCCATAACTGAAGACAGCCACAGAAAGAAGAAAGGCCTCAGTATGGCCTGGATTGACTACAAAAAGGCGTTTGATAGCATCCCCCACACATGGATCCTCGAAACACTAGCCATTAACAAAGTAGCACCAACAATCATAAAATTCATAGAGCACTCTATGAATAAATGGCAAACAGTCCTACACCTCCAAATAAAAGAGGGACTCATGAAAACCAAAGACATCCCCATTAGAAGAGGAATATTCCAGGGAGACACGCTCTCTCCACTCCTTTTCTGCTTGGCACTGTCACCTCTATCTGATATGCTAAATAGAACTGGATGCGGATATAAATGTTACGGCAAAACGATCAGCCACCTTTTATATATGGATGACCTAAAACTATACGCTGCAAATGACAAACAGCTGGAAACACTATTAAAGACAGTTCATGGATTTACCAAAGAAATAGATATGAAATTTGGATTAGAAAAATGCGCCAAAGTAACCATGAAAAGAGGAAAACTAGTTAAGAGTAACAACATCACACTAGATAAAACCAATGAAATAAAAGAATTAGACCAAAGCCAAATTTACAAATACTTAGGAATCCATGAACTAGATAAGACACAACACACACAAATGAAAGAGAAAATAAAAAAAGAATATTATAGACGAGTTAGATCAATACTAAACACAGAGCTCAATGCTAAAAACAAGATAATAGGTATCAACACTTTAGCTGTCCCAGTTATAAGTTACAGCTACAATATCCTTAACTGGACACGAAATGAACTGACCAAAATAGATAGGAAAACAAGAAAAATAATGACAGGATCTAGGATGCATCACCCAAAATCTGACATAGAAAGACTATATATACAACGTATAGAAGGTGGTAGAGGCCTTATACAGCTGGAAAACTACTATAAAATAACCACCATAGGACTGCAAAAATATCTACTTCAGAAGGAAGGAAAACTGATCCAGATAGCGGCAAAACACGAGCAAAACAAAAAACTGTTCTCAGTATTTAAGGAAGCTGACAAATACAAACAAGAAATCATACCACCTAATAAACACGAAGAAGAAGAAGATGAAGAAACAACAAAAGCTATAAAACAAATGAAATCCAAACTAAAAATAGAACAGCAACGAACCATGATAAAACGATGGCAAGAAAAGCCCCTTCATGGTAAATACTGGACTAAACTAAACGCAAAAGAAATAACAAAGAAAAATCCCAGCAATGGTTGAGAAGCTCAGGACTCAAAGCAGAAACAGAGGGATTTTTAATTGCAGCACAAGACCAAAGCCTCCCCACCAGAAATTACCAAAAACATGTAATGAAAAGAAATATTACAAGTAACTGCAGAATATGTGGAGATGGACAAGAAACAATAATCATATTATCTCTAGCTGCCCAGTCCTGGCTAAGAAGGAATATATTCACAGACATGACAGAGTTGGAACCTACATACATTGGAAGCTATGCCAACATCATGGAATAACAACAGAAAAAAGATGGTATAGGCACACACCAGAAAAGGTCACAGAAAACGAGAAAGCAACCATACTCTGGGATATGCCGATACACACAGATAGAGAAATTAAGGCTAACAGACCAGATATAGTTGTCAGTGACCATGAAGAAAAAAAATGCTTTCTAATTGATGTATCAATACCGGCTGATGACAACGTGTCTCTAAAAGAAATGGAGAAACTCTCAAAATACAAAGACCTGGAAATAGAGGTAACTAGAATGTGGAATCTGAAAACAGAAACAATTCCAATCATAGTAGGTGCATTAGGCATGATAAAAAAATATTCAGACAAATACATAACAAAAACACCAGGACTTACAAACACATATAACATACAGAAAATTGCACTACTAGGCACTGCACACATCCTACGCAGAACACTTTCCATACAATAACCATCAGAGCATCACAACAAATAACAGCACATACCCAAGGCACACAGAGCTGCGCTCGGTAGTGAAGTGAAAGCACGCTATAAAAATAAAACTACTGAATAATGATAATAATAATAATAATAATAATAATAATAATAATAATAATAATAATAATAATAATAATAATAATCCTTTCTACTACAGGCGCAAGGCCTGAAATTTTGTGGAAGGGGACTAGTGGATTTCGTGGACCCCAGTGTTCCACTGGTATTTGATTTTTCGACCCCGAAAAGATGAAAGACACAGTTAACCTCAGTGGAATTTGAACTCAAAGCATGAAGACGGAAGAAATGCCGCTTAGCAATTTTGTGCGGCGTAAGTAACGATTCACTTGACTGGCCACTTAAAAAACACACATTGCTTTCTTGTTCAGGCAAAAGGTCAGCAATATTTGAGGGGTAGAATGGTGGGGTTAGCCGATGCTACCGGAGCCCATGCTTTATATGAACTCCGGATAGATGAAAGATGAAGCTGACCCCGACAGAATTTGAACCGAGAATGTAAAGAGTCAGAACAAATATCGCAACAACAACAGTAAAAGGCGGTGAGCTGGCAGAAACGTTAGCACGCCGGGCGAAATACTTAGCGGTATTTCGTCAGCAGTTACGTTCTGAGTTCAAATTCCGCCGA
This sequence comes from Octopus sinensis, assembly GCF_006345805.1. Classification (NCBI taxonomy): domain Eukaryota; kingdom Metazoa; phylum Mollusca; class Cephalopoda; order Octopoda; family Octopodidae; genus Octopus; species Octopus sinensis. The sequence continues at coordinate 38,715 of NW_021835511.1, forward strand.
GGTCGACTTTCCCTTTCATCCTTTCGGGGTTGATAAATTAAGTACCGGTTACGCATTGGGGTTGATGTAATCGACTTAATACCTTTGTCTGTCCTTGTTTGTCCACTCTATGTTTAGCCCCTTGTGAGTAGTAAAGAAATAGGTATTTCGCCAGCAGTTACGTTCTGAGTTCAAATTCCGCCGAGGTCGACTTTGCTTTTCATCCTTTCGGGGTCGATTGAATAAGTACCAGTTACGCACTGGGGTCGATATAATCGACTTAATCCGTTTGTCTGTCCTTGTTTGTCCTCTCTGTGTTTAGCCCCTTGTGGGCAATAAAGAAATAATAACATCAAAAGTAATGGTGATGATAATGCTAATAACAAACACATTCATACATAAACTGAACGCCTCAAACTTAGTTAATAGTTACGTTACTATTTTCGTTAATCTCGGCGCATATCATGGAACCATGAGAGATTGCCTCTGAGACGTTCCTTGCCATTTTGGCAAGTATGTTGTGTCTAACTGCTAATATGGCACTGCTTTCGTTTCCTTCTTATCAATCAGAAACATCGAAACGAAACCCAAAATACACACACGGAAAACTCCCACCCCAGAACAACAATCAACCCCACCATCCTCATCAGCAACATCAACAAACACGGTACCATCTCCGCTCAGACCTCAGCCCCCCCCCCCCCAATACCGCCGTTAATTCCCGTTGCTATTATCATCTCATCGTCGCAGTCACCACAGAAACTATACCACTACTACTACTACTACTACTACTACTACTACTACTGCTGCTGCTGCTGCTGCTGCTGCTGCTGCTGGTGGTGGTGGTGGTGATGATGATGATGGTGATGATGACGACAGCATTATCACTATCTTCAACCATTAACATAACCTTCGCACCATCACCACCACCACCACCAAAATTACCATTTCTATTTGCATAATTACGATCATTCTAGTAACTTCATCATCACACGACGACGACGACGACGACGACGATGACGACACCCACCACGACCAGTCTCACCATGATTACTTCCCCTGTCAGGGTCATATGTAACATGACAACCACAACGCCATCGCCACATTGACCCAATCCCTAACATCATCGCCATTATACAACGAAAAGGAACGGGAAACACTAACAATAACAACAGCCACTGCCGCAGCAGCAGAGCCAGCAGCAGCAGAGGCAGTAGCAACAGCAGTGGAGGCGTAATGGCCGAATGGTTAGGGCAGCGGACTCGCGGTCGGGGGATCGCGGTTTCGATTCCCAGACCGGGCGTTGTATGTGTCTATTGAGCGAAAACACCTAATGCTCCACGAGGCTCTGGCAGGGGGTAGTGGCGACTCCTGTTGTACTCTTTCGCCCCCAACTTTCTCTCACTCTTTCTTCCTGTTTCTTCTCCCCGACTTCCTACGCAACTGCTGAGCCTGGATGCGCATTCGTCCATCCGTCGATGCTCTCGGTGTCGGGGGTTGACCTGCTTTCTCTTCTGCGGGCCTTACGAATAGCAAAGGACCACGTTTCGAACTTCTCCCATCTTGCAAGCTCTGGGACGAAGACCGTTCGCTCAACAAACAAACAAACAAACAAACAAACAGCAGCAGCAGCAGCAGCGGTAGCAGCTGTAGCAGCAGCAGTAGTAGAAGCTTCAGCAGTAGTAGCAGTAGTAACAGTAGTAATAGTAGTAGCAGTAGTAGTAGTTGTAGTTGTAGTAGTAGTTGGAGGCAAGGATGGAGCCTCCAGTGAGCTTAAGCGGGAACGTCTACAAGCCAAGGATAGAATTTCTACGAAGCCAATCAGAGAGCGTCTAGCGAACTGAGCGAGAAAAGGAAGCTCTCCGAAGTGAATTCCAGAGCTTTTGAGACATTTTCACGAGAGCCATTCATTAATTTCAAAGAAGATAAAACTCTAACCTTCAAAGTTGAATCCTCTTACTTCATCGCACTACGTGAAGGCCCCATAAACCCCTCCAAAATGAAGGTGTCCAGGTGTCCAGGTGTCCCTTGTTACAGTCTCCATCTTTTCAATGTCATCAAAACGACTGCCCCTGAAGTTCTTCTTCAGCTTGGGAATCAACCAAAAGTCATAGAAAGCCAAGTCTGGACTGCAGGAGAAGTGTGAGACTGTTTTGATGGCCATCTCTGTCAAGTAGTTAGTTACCCGGGTGGAACTGTGGGACTGTGGACTGCTGCATTGTCCTGGTGCAGATGCTCTGGCCTTTTGCGACGAATTCTCTTCTTGAACTCCCTCAAAATCCTCAAAAGTACTCTTTATCGACCGTCTGGCCAGAGGGAACCCATTGGATATAGATGATGCCTTTGGTGTCGAAAAAGGGGATCATCATGAGTTCCCGGCGGACTTGCATTGCCTGGCCTCTTGTACCTACAAAATACAGATGCTCAGCTCATACAAATTAATCCATAAGCTGTCTGGAGTTTCTGATGCGTTTGGCTCAATCTAACACAAACATTTCTTATATAGCAAGCTTCCGAACTCTTTTCACGCCCCGTCTGCTTTCTTATTTCTTTATTACCCACAAGGGGCTAAACACAGAGAGGACAAATAAGGACAGACAAACAGAAGGCTTTGGTCGGCCCGAGGCTATAGCAGAAGACACTTACCCAGGGTGCCCTGAAAGTGGGACTGAAACCGAAACCATATGGTTAGGAAGTAAACTTCTTACCACACAGCCACACCTACCCCTATTTATTCTTTCTTTAATTTCTTCTTCGCGTTATTCAGTTATTTCCTTATTAATTAATTTAATCATTAATTTATTCAAACAGTCACTTATTTCTTTTATTTTCTCCTTCTCTCATTCTATTATTTACTTATCTATTAACTCATTTACTCATACATTATTTCTTTCATTCAAATCTTTGCTTTTTAATCATTCATTCACTCATTCCTGCTGTATTTCCTATATTTATGCTCTTTACTCTCTTTTACTTGTTTCAGTCATTTGACTGTGGCCGTGCTGGTGCACTGCCTTTAGTCGAGCAAATCGACCCCAGGACTTATTCTTTGTAAGCCTAGTACTTATTCTATCGGTTTGTTTTACCGAACTGCTAAGTTACAGGGGACGTAAACACACCAGCATCGGTTGTCAAGCGATGTTGGGGGACAAACACACACACACACACACACACACACACCACACACACACACACACACACATATACATACACATCTTTATATATAAAAGTCAAGTTGTGTGTCTGTCTTCTACGATTTAGATTCCTAACTACTCCCACATTTTGCGGTGCAGTTTAACCAAAACCGGGTATCTTATAGTCGTGATTCATATCGAGCCCTTCTGGGTATTAGCGCATGTCTATGATGAGTCTACGATTTAAAAAAAATTTACCATCATTTTTTTCCATTTTTAATGCATTTTTTTGCTTTTTTTGGCTATAACTCTCTAAAAATGCTTATATAGTTATTTCCCCTACAAACCCGAGCAACGCCGGGCGATACTGATAGTATTTATATAAACGTCATGGCTCGACGAAGAAATTCAAGACTCAGTTTTCCGCGGAAAAGGTGATGCTAACCATTTTTTGGGGACTCAAAAGGGCCTGTACAGTGCTTTGCTGGCCAGCAAACCGAAGCCAGCAATTTGCACGAAATGCCGAAGCCACTTGTCAAAAAAACTTTTGTTGTTATATGACAATACACGCCCACTCACGGCCACCTCCTCAGACCGTTGAAACCATTAACCAATTGTACTAAAAGCGCCTGGCACACCTTCCGACCAAAGAAATCAGATCCCTGCTCTTTGTTCTTCTTTGGTGCACATTGCTAGTGGAGCGGCCATGCTTACACTGTAAAGCCAGAAAGAAAATGGCGCGATCAGGCTAAAAAAAAAAAATCACGTGACCACAATAGTACCAACTATAAGCACGCATGCGCAGAAGGCAGTGTGACAATAATATAGATATGTTATGGCGAAAATGTGAATAATTTTTGACTTACGCTCGCATATATTTCTTTACCTACCCCCTAAGGATTAACCCCCTAAGTTAATCCTTTGTGTATTTCTTCGTTCTTTCATTCACTTATGCTGATTTATATTAATTAATTAATTCATACAATTATTTATTCATCCAGTCATTTAACTACTTACTCATTCCTTCATCTTTTCTTTCATTTATTTAATTTTTCATTCACTCAACCATTTAATCCTTTACTCCTTCCTTTCTCCTTTCCTTGAATTATTTATTTATGAAGTTAATCATTCTTTAATTCACTCATTCAATCAGTTACTTATTTATTCAGGATTTCTTTAAATTATTTATTTTCATTCTTTTACTTTTTCTATACTTCATTCATTCTTTCATTCATTTATTTATTCTGTCATTCATTCATTATTCAATCATTCACTTATTCAATCATTTACTTAATCATTTCCTCTTCGTTCATTCTTTTTATACTTATTTATTCACCTATTCACTTATTCACTCGTTGACTCATTCATTCATTATTTCGTTCAATAATTTTTAAATATAATCATTCATTTTTTCCTTCATTCACTGATTCATTTATTCTTCATTCATCCTCTTTGATTTTCTCCTTTGTTCCTCCGTTTTTTTCATTATATCATTTTTTATTTATTCACTCATTCACTCCTTCATCTATTCATCAAGTATTTTCTTTCTTTATTTATTTGTTTGGTCACTCCTTCAATTATTCCCCCCCCCTTTCTTCGTTCGCTCTTTCATTTTATAATTTACTATTTTATTTATTCACTCACTGTTATTATTCAGAAATAAATTTATTCATTCATTTATTTATCTATACGTTCACTCATTCACTTATTCACGTCTTCATTCATTCATTCATTCATTCATTCATTCATTCATTCAATCATTTTCACTCCTTCCTTCCTTCCTTCCTGCCTTCCTGCCGCCCTTCATTTTAAATATTTATTTATACACAGTTTCATTGCAAACGACGACAGATGTAATCCGTGAAAGCATCCCCTAAAATAACAACAACCCGCACAAAAAACAAAAACAACAACAAAAAACAAAGCAAAAAACAAAACAAAACAAAGCAAAAACAAAAGCAAAAAACTAACAACAACAACATCACTAACAACAACCCCCAAAACAACAAACAGTCAACTTAATGCACTCTTTATTTTATGTTATTGTCTCCCATTTTTTCTTTCATTTTAAAACTCCAAGCGCAGCAGTTGTAAAACGGCGCTCAATTGTCTCATCTCTCTCTCTCTCTCCTCTACTCCTTCATCCTCATAATTTTCATCAACCTCGTTAACCTCTCCTTTCCCCTCTTCACTTTTTCCGTCTCAACTCCACTCCTCTTCCGTTCCCCTTTTCTCTCTCTCTCTCTCTCTCTCTCTCTCTCTCCACTCCCCTGTTTTTTCTTTACAAGTTCCTGTAACTCTGTTACATCAGTTAAACTCTCGATAAATCACTAAATTACTAATTAGATCTTCTACGGAAACAGAGAAATATTAATATACATCTTAAGCTGTTTTCTCTCTAAATCGGGTTTTGCAGTTATTTTTGCTTTGACGTTCGCTGGTCCGTTTGTTCGTCGTTGCTCGTTGATCGCTGATCGCTGTTTGCTGCGAGGCATTATCTGGACGGTTGCATGAGACGACGTCTGTCGAAACGGTAGACGCACACACATCTGCACAGACTACTTACACACACACACACACACGCCCACACACACACACACACATACATATACACGCATACAAATATATATGTACGTATACATACACACACACACAAATATATATATACATATATATGACCATGCACGCACAGATATGCAAGCACACACATATGCACGTACCCATAAACATACGTACACGCGCACACACACGAACACACACGCATACACACACACACACACACCACACACACACACACACACCACACACACACACACACACACACACTAGTATTTGAGTGCCTGAACGTGCCAGCATACGTTTAACAGATATTGTGAAATACTGTTTAATCATGACAGCATTTATTTTATTTTATTTCATTCGTTCATTTTATATATTTTTTTTCTTTATAAATTATTTCCATCCGTGACACAAACAGTCTGTTCAAAGGAGACAAGCACAAACCAGTCTCGCTCATTCACTCATTCATTCATTCATTTATTCTTAGAATCCGTTATAGTGGTGGAGGGGTGTGAGAGGGTCAGAGTAATAAAATGGAAAGTAGGGTAACATACTTCGATAATAAAATTCGCAAGTTCGTATGTCGTGCGAAGACAAAAATAGTGATATTTCCAACAAAACATTTAAAGAGAGAAAAAGCAGTCTCCTCGACAACGATCAGTTTTACTCGAAATCTCAACATTCTCAGTTAAGCATAAGTATTGTGTAGGGATTTACTTGCAAACTCCGGTGAATCGGTTCGAATCTGGACCTATTCTTAATCACAGGGTCGATTCCAGATTAAGATTTTTTCAGTTCACCTACTTCACATACCTATAACTTGCAGTTTTAATCAACAACTTATAGGCATGCTAGTAAGCTTGGATGACTACCTCTTGAAATGTAGAAAAACATTGAATTCTTCGATGATAGAGACCGAACGTACTGTTCGATGTTGAGGGAGGTTTTGAAGTCACACCAGTCGATTAAAACATGTATTTCAGGGAAGATGAAATGGGATGTTGCGCGCAGTACTTGATTGACTTCAAAAGAAAGTGAAGGTCCATAATTGTTTTATTGGAAGGTCCCGAGGGTGTTTTGAAAGTGATTAAATCATTCGAATGACAACTGACCACATCGATCCAGTTAGGCTTATACGCAGATAATCAGGTCATCGATTATTGCCCCCTCAGAAAAGTATTGAATCAACAAAATCTCTCCTATTTACTGATACCTGGATCTTACTCAAATAAAAAAGAGGATCATTTAAACACTACACTCATAGTTCAGTGGACCCCCTTTTTGTTTTTTCATTTCAGTTTTGCTCTTAGCATGAACACAACATTCACCCTTTCATGAAAAAACAAAATCATTACAAAATTGTGCTAATGTAACATCCGTTTCTTCTTCTTGACTCCTACTGCCTGGGTTCAGGGTTTCTAATCTCACCGCATTAAGTAACTCATTAAGATCAGTTAATACATCAGTTAATTACTCTATCTATCTATCTATCTATCTATCTATCTATCTGTCTGTCTGTCTGTCTGTCTGTCTGTCTGTCTGTCTGTCTGTCTGTCTGCCTGCCTGTCTGTCTATCTATCTATCTATCTATCTATCTATCTATCTATCTATCTATCTATCTATCTATCTATCTATCTATCTATCTATCTTTATGCATATGTACATACACATACTCACATTCGAGCGCGCGCACACACTCGTACACACACACACACACACGTATAGTCACGTTAATGAAATCAAGAAAAAAATGGAGGATTATCTTTAACACACCACACACACTCACACGGATACATACACACACATACACACGCGTACACTCACGCACGCACACGCACGCAGAGAGAGAGAGAGAGAGAGAGAGAGAGAGAGACAGAGAGAGAGAGAGTAAAGAGTGGGCAAGAGAGAGGAAAAGAGATAGAGATACAAATAGATAAATAGATAGATAGATAGATAGATAGAGATAGATAGATAGATAGATAGATAGATAGATAGATAGATAGATAGATAGATAGAGAGAGTGAGAGAGAGAGAGTTAGGTGATATAAAGAGGAGGTCTTGTTTGGCTTATAAGGTTATAAAGGTCTGTCGTCAATCGAGCCGATCTCGCATAGCAAGAGGTTAATTTGTTATGTATTGATAACGAGGTATGAAACTCGGTCGGAAAAGCCATATGATTGCCCCACCTTCCAACATTCACGCGTCTCCGATCAATGCTATTAGCACTCAGTCATTAGCGATTAAAACAAAACTATAGATTAACAGGGGAAAGCTAATCTCGTGAAAACGCCTTCCAGCTATGCTAGCTACGACCCAAACAACCGGGCGACAATGACAGCGTGTTTCTCGTGACATCAATCCAATTAGAGGGCAATGGGCTGGAGGGTGGTTGAACACGGTGGAGCAGTGTAGGATGCGACGAGTGGGGTGACGGCGGTGGTGGTCGGCAGAGTTGGTTTATTTGAGTGTTAATCTGTGGTGGTAGTGGTGTTAATGTTTGATGGCGAATGCCGAGTGGTGAACGGTGATTGGTGATTGGTTAAATGGCAAGAATCAAGGGTTTCGCTGGCAAGTGTTAATGTGTTGCTGGTTGTCGGAGAAGCTTAGCGTTGTTGTTAACGATGTTGATGGGGATGCAGGCAGTAGCAATACTCTTTTACTTGTTTCAGTCATTTGACTGCGGCCATACTGGAGCACCGACTTTAATCGAGCAAATCGGGACTTATTCTTTTGTAAGCCCAGTACTTATTCTATCGGTCTCTTTCGCCGAACCGCTAAGTAACGGGGACATAAACACACCAGCATCGGTTGTCAAGCAATGCTAAGGGGACAAACACAGACACACAAACACATACATACATACATATACATATATATATATACGACAGGCTTCTTTCAGTTTCCGTCTACCAAATCAACTCACAAGGCTTTGGTCGGCCCGAGGCTATAGTAGAAGACACTTGCCCAAGGTGCCACGCAGTGGGACTGAACCCGAAACCATGTGGTCGGTAAACAATCTACTTACCACACAGCCACTCCTGCGCCTATAGTGATTATTGTTGATGCTTTGTCCTGGGTCAGCCCTGATCGACTAAACTTGTAATGGAAAACATTTCTACCGTAACCATCCTGAGCTTTCTATATGTAGGGAACACGAGACCACATTATCTAGATCAGTGGTTCTCAACGGGGGTCCTTGGTGGTCTATGTGATTCTTTTGCTAAAATTTATGGGCAATAAACTGGTTATACTTCTACAATACACAAAATGTTTAAGTAGTTTTTATACAATTCCTAGGCACTGGAGTGGTTCCGGGTTCAGTTCTACTACATGGCACCTTGGGCAAGTGTCTTCTATAGCCTCGGGCCGCCCAAAGCCTGTGAATGGACTTGGTTGGGGAAATGAAAGAAGCCCGTCGTATATATATATATATATATATATTATATAATTATATAATTATAATATAATATATATATAATATATATATACGAGAAAGAAGCAACAAGAATGGATAGGTTTTTAGTACGATCTTTTCATACAAGGACAGGTTTTATTAAAAGTTGCAAAGATTACAGCATATAAACGAGTCCCGTACTCATCAGCTAAATACATGTAAGTTCTCTAGACATCCTAGTGTTGAGGCTATACTCATGAAGTAATGTAGATAATTAAACAGATTTCTAAAGTTCATTAAAGTTCTTTAAAGATGATGTACAGTCTTATCACAGAATTTTAAAAAAGTTTTGATAGCATCACAGAGAAGGTGACCTAATCCATATGAATTTCCATAGATATTATGAGGGATTATATACTCACAGAAGACAAATTATCCATTGTTAATTACAACGAGGTGGGTCTCAATTCCTGCTTATTAGCATTACAGAGAGGGTGAATTAATCCTTTGTATAGATGCACAGATTCCAATGGTGTAGATGTAAATTTCCAGAGAAATGGAGATGAATTTCATATTCACAGGCGATAAATTTTACAATGGTTGAACACAATGAGGTAGGTATCAATCCTTGTTATATGATTAGGTATTTGCCACATTAATCACATTACTGCTATTCACAAGAGGCTGTAGCTATTTAACTCTTAAAGGCTGAAGGGCTTCTAGATCGGCCAAGAATAGAGAAGGGAATAGAAGAAAAGAGAGAAAATAATGGAGGAGGGAGCAAAAAGGGGGGGGGGGAAAGGGGGACTAAAAGAGAAGAGAAAAGGAAACAGAGAATAAGAAGAAGAAAAAAGAAAAAAGAGAAAAGAGAAAGAAATAGGGAAAGAAGGGAAAAAAAGAAAAAGAAAAAAAGAGGGTTCTAGTTATACAGAAGAGTTAGTAGACTGCAAGTCTGGTTTTAATCAGCAGGCATCTAGGAACTAGAGGAGAATATATTCTTTGACCAGTAAACCGTTAATTTATTGCTGTTGAAATCAGCTATGAGTTTAAAGAGAATCTAAAGAGATAACACAGTCAGGGGTTAAGGGGTCAGATGCTAAAATCACCAGAAAATACATTAGGAAAATCTAAGTATAATCTTATCAAAAAGTCATTAAAAATTTACTTATTTATTTATTCATTTTATTGTCTTAAGGAGTTGTCGTTATTATTCATACATTGACTGACTACAGGTCAAATCTTATAAGATCATTTACAAGGTGTTAGGGGATTGTCTATCATAATGAAGATAATCATATTATCACCGAGGGAATAGCCTTATTTATTTAATTATGAAATAGAATTATGGGGCTACAGTAACTCATTATAATTTATTAGAGTTATGCTACTTAAATTAGATTAGATTAAGTTAGGAATTAAAATTAAATATTACAATTAAGATTTGAAATTAAGAATTTAAAAATTGTGAGTTTGAATTAAATAAAGCCTCATTAAGTAGCGAATAAGTACTATTCATTTCCTGTTCTCAAAAAACTGATGCAGATATAAGGAAAAAGATAAAGATAACTGTAATGTGAGAACTCTTAGTTATCTACTTAAAGCAGTGCTATACTAGTAGAAATCAAGTTATATCTATCTATCTAGTTATGAATATTCCAATCATTTAAAAATTTTAAAGTCTTCAATTTAGCGTGGACACAAACTTGACCTAGTTCGATATGGTTATTCAATAAGTTTCTATGTTTACTATGCTTTAGAATTTCGTACGTCTCCATGGAGCATAGTTGACAACCAACCCTACTATTTTTATACGGAATTGCTCTCCTAACTATTTCCCAATTAAGGGTATAATTTTTATTATTATTTTTGAGTTCCCAGATTTTGTTTGAAAGTGTGTGGTGGTACCAGCTTAATGACGTAATTTAAAAGTCGAGATGTGATTTCTAACTCTGGCTAAAAAATTAATTGTACAGCCAATGTAAAAATATTTGTTATTCTCCGTGGATATGGTACATTTATAGATTACATTATTTTCCCTACATAGACCAGGTGCCGGGCATTTTGATTTTATTCTACACTTACACACAGGAGGAACAACTTCAGGCCTTGGATTATTCCTGGGTAGATGTTTAAGGTTCCTATTATTTTGATAATCATTTCTATAGTTGGTGCTGATATCTAAAGTATTGCTATTATTTATTGATCCTTCTGTTTCATCATTTAGGTGTAAAGTCCTACCAAGATTTCTTATATTATTCGTAATGTTATTATTATGTTAGTCCTTTTATCCAACTGCATATTATTGTTATAGATATCACTGATATTTTCATTCTCCTTATTTTCTCCATTAGCCTTAATTCTATTATTTCTATTATTAACAATATTATTCTATTAATATCGGCATTGTTATTATTACTATTAATGTTAATGTTATTAGTCATTCTGTGGTTACTAATTTCACCTATGTTTTGATAGTTCCTATTGCTGTTTTTATTGTTGGTAGTATTATTGTTATTGCTATTGGTATTCATGCTGATATTATTATTTTTATTTCTATCTTTCCTGGCTAGTTTAATGTTGTTATTATTAATTTTAGCTATTAAAGTGGACATATTTGGGAGGGTTGAATAAGAAATCCTAACTGTTTTCCTAGAAATAATTCTATGATATCTATGAGAGATAGGGAAATTTTTTTCCAGAATCACTTTGAATTGTTCTGTATATCCGATTGTATCGCACAGTTGAAAGGAATATTCAGCCATAATATATCTTTTTTATAAAATTTAGGGTTCGTAGAATTACTACTATTCATCTCACCGGAGTTATTGTATTATTACCATTATTTTTATTTTTATTTGTGTGCATCTTAGTTATCTACTTCAATCTTATCCGAGTAGTTACCTATGTTCTGGTCAATGCTTCTATTTGAATTGTTGGGCCTGTACTCCAGATTAGCGTTTACCGTTAATTTAATTCTACTTTTATTTCGGGCTTGGTCTTTTTGCTGCTTACGTGATTACTGATAACTTCATTATTAGGAATACGTGAGTTCCCCTATCAACGAATGTAATCTTTTGGTTGTATCCAGCCTTAGTTAACGCCGCATTATAATGCTCAGAATGGGAGTTAAATATCCTTATTGGATGATAATTTTGAAATTCTTAATGAAATATTTCTTACTAAAGATTCTATTATATTTGGGGGATGATTTGATAATTTATTTACGTAATTCGTGACTTCGCCTTCCTTTCTAAATGGGTAATGTAGCTTGGAGTTAAGGTCTAGGGTAATATCTAGGAAATTAGCTATTTTAGTGCCCGGTTCATACGTTATACTGAGGTTGAAATCCTTAAAGAACTTATTAATTTTCTTCTAATCCTTTCTATAACAGATTTATTATTACTAGGGATAACAAACAGAGCATCATCCCTATATAGACCCCCCTGTATTTCTGGGATATCCTTGCTTATGCATTTTAATAGATATGCGCCTACTAGGTTGGTTACCTCAGCCGAATCACTGGAACCCATTGGTATATCAAAAAAATTTGGTGTATCTGCTCTAGTCCATAACTTATCTTCAAATTCAATAAATGTCTTCCTAGCTAGTAGCACAATATTGATTTCTTCTCTAGTTATGAGGGAGCGATTCATGGCAAATATTAGTGATTTGTTGAGTAAGATAGGGGAAATGCTAGAGTAATAACTATTAATATCGAACTGAATAAAGGACAGACTACTAGTATTAGTTAGAGAGTTAAACCATTTTAGAACTTCGTCGGTACTTAGCCATAGGTTAAGGGGAGAAGAGGGGTTATTTGGGGTAGAACAGTATCCAGGATAGATTTACTAAGTCGGCCATGTCCGACTTAGTTGGACAGATCAGCCTTACCGAAGGGTTATCCAAGAAGTCCTTTTTGTGGTCTTTAAGGTTGATCCTGGGCTCACAGGTTTAAGTGGCTCCGTTCTATCTGTTAAATTTAGTTTCTCCATGATCTCTTTCATTTCCATGTTTACTTTTTTCAAATTGTTCTTAGTTGTAATTTTTATTTGGAGTTTAGTTCTTTCCTAATTAATTTGCTATAAATATCGTAATCACTCTATACCTATTACCCGTTTTATCTGCTGGTACTAGGATTCCATGTTTGCACCGGGTTGACTGAATAAAGTTCCTAAGGTGTCTAAGGTGAGGGTTATATCTTAACGGGTGTTCATTGAAGCTAATATCATCTATAAGATTCAGCAAGTCTTTCTCAAAGTTCTCCAGGAATGGGTTCTGAGGTGGGCTTTTTCTACTTTTAAAATTCTTCTAAAATTCTTTTCGGTATTCATTTCCTGAGGTTTCTTCTTCTGTTTGACATCAAAATGGTACGTTTTCCACCTGATTCTTCTAATGAAATCGTTAATCCTATGAATGAGAAGCCAATTATATTCATCTATACTATGTAAGGGGATATATATACACACACACATATATATACACACACACATATATATATATTTATATATATTTATATATATGCATACATGTGTGTGTGTGTGTGTCTGTCCCCCATTACCATTTGACAACCAGTGTTGGTGTGTGTACGTCCCCGTAACATAGCGGTTCGACAAAAGACACCGATAGAATAAGTACCAGGCTTAAAAAATAAGTACTGAGGTCGATTCATTCGATAAAAAATTCAAGGCAGTGCTCCAGCATGGCTGCAGTCTCATGACTGAAACAGGTAAAAGATGAAAGATAAATTCCTAATAACATCTTTATATATAAAAGTGAAGTTGTGTGTCTGTCTCCTACGATTTAGATTCCTAACTACTCCCACATTTTGCGGTGCAGTTTAACCAAAACGGGGTATCTTATAGTCGTGATTCATATCGAGCCCTTCTGGGTATTAGCGCGCGTCTACGATGAGTCTACGATTTTAAAAATAAATTACCATCATTTTTTCCATTGTAATGCATTTTTTCGCTATTATATAAGGGAAGTAACTCTCTAAAAATGTCTACGATGAGTCAACGATTTAAAAAAAAAATTACCATAATTTTTTTTCCATTTTTAATGCATTTTTATGCTATTTTTTGGCTATAACTCTCTAAATATGCTTTATAGTTATTTCCCTTACAAACCCGAGCAACGCCGGGCGATACTGCTAGTTTAATCATAAAAATATAATAGGATTTTTAAAAACACTGAATGGCTCCGAGGATCCACCCGAGAAGAATAGGAATCAAAGGGCTCAACAGGTTAAAAAGGGTTGAAAAACACTGATCTATTATTGTTGCTTAGTCCTTGGTCAACCCTGATCGTGTAGACTTATAATCGAAAACATTTCAGCCGTGACCATCCTGACTTTTTTCTATATGCTGTTAATCCAGGACCACATAAGCTAACGTGTCCTACTCTAAGACGATGGGGTGTAATTTAAAAGAGATTTAGATGCTGTTTCTAGAAGTTCGAACGACCACGTAGAGGCTCCCTCTGCTGGTTGTTGCGGCTGTGATGGTGTGAAGCGATGACAAAATCCTGGGCTTTTCTTATTGTTGTTTATCTCCAGTGATCCCTTTTAAGTAAACATGTTGCAAATCGTTCCAACCATGATCACATTTAAGAGTGACCAATAGAGACTTGCAAGAGAGCGTTTGACGAACCATCGACCGCTTGGTTCGTTGACCGGTATTTATCGACTCAGTGTTTTAAAAAAAGCGGCGAGCTGGCAGAAACGTTAGCACGCCGAGCGAAATGCGTAGCCGTATTTCGTCTGCCGTTACGTTCTGAGTTCAAATTCCGCCGAGGTCGACTTTACCTTTCATCCTTTCGGGGTCGATAAATTAAGTACCAGTTACGCACTGGGGTCGATGTAATCGACTTAATCCGTTTGTCTGTCCTTGTTTGTCCCCTCTGTGTTTAGCCCCTTGTGGGGAGTAAAGAAATAGGTATTTATCGACTCAGCTTGCCCCCGCTTTCTATCGACTTTATCTCACACCTTTTTCTAGTCTCTCTCTCTTCACTTCCCATCGCCTTACAACCTAAATAATAGTACTGGTTTCAAATTTTAGCACAGAGCCAGAAATTTCTGGCGTAGGGCTAAAGTCGACCCTGGAGGCATTTGAATCCAGAACGTAAAGAGGAACGAAATGCCTCTAAGCATTTTGTTCAGCGTTGCTAACGATTTAACCAGCTCGCCGCCTTAACCTAAAGAATTCTTTCTACTATAGACACAGGACCTGGAACTTGTGGCAAGGAGACAATCGGTCACATCGACCCAGGAAATTGACTGGTACTTAATTTATCGACCCTGAAAGGATGAAAGGCAAAGTCGACTCTGGTGGCATTTGAACTCAGAGCGTAAAGTTGGATGAAATACCGCGAAGCATTTTGCCCGGTGTGCTAACCATTCTGACAGCTCGTCCCTTTAACCTAAATAATAATATTAAAAATGGAACATAGTTACACGAACACATACGCATATACGTACACATATTGACACAGCATTTATACACACATTCACCTTGTCAACTCAAGCTAAGCAGAGATGAAATATGTTATATTCGAAAACCTAACACACTTATGAGATACGCACACATACTAACCTACCTATTCATATATATATATATATATATGCATGTATGTATAAACACACAGAGGTATGATGGTGTATATGTGCATGTATATATAAATACATATATACATATATGTATATGTATACATATGATATATAATATAATATATAATATAATATAATATAATATAATATAATATAATATATATAAATATATAATATATATTATGTGTGTGTGTGTGTGTTGTGTGTGTGTATATATATATATATATATATATATAATATATATATATTGAAACTCACGGATAAATACATTATTCGCATCTGATACGTGATCTTTTGGTATTCCTAGTTTCAAAAGATTATGAAGTAAAATATGAGAATAATTACCATTTCCACCCCACCACCCCCACCCTACCATCGGAAAAATGATCGAAATCTAAAATGAAAGCGAAAACAAAAGAGAAATATGTCGAGAAAGCGTCGCAGAAAATCTTGAAAACGCTCTTTTATCATCATTATTATAGAGTAATGACTAAACGTCAATTGTTGAAGAAAAAATATATGAAGAAAAAAGACGCGAAATATGTTGAGAAGAGAAAAAGAAAACTCTTTAGAATTATAAGAAAAAGAGAAGGATGAGGGAGAAGATACAGATGGAAGAAGCAGACGAAGAATGAAAAGAAGAGAGCGAAGATGAAGAAGAATGGGTGGAAGGAAAAGAAGAGAAAATGAAGAAGTGTAAGAAAAAAAGATGGTGATTATTGATGAGCGAGAAGAGGGAGGAGGAGAAGGAGGAAGAGGAGAAGAGAAGAAAAGTGTAAAAAAGGAGGAAGAGGAATAGGAGAAGAAGAAGAAGAAGAAGAAGAAGAGGAGAAGAAGAAGAAGAAAAGAGTGCAAAAGAAGAACGAAGACGAAGAGAAGAAAAGAGTACAAAAGAAGAAAAAGGAGGAGGAAGAGGAGGAGGAGGAGAAAAAAGTAGAAAAGAGGGAGGAGGAAGAAGAGGAGAAAGACGAAGAAAAAAGATGATAGTGATGATGAGGGTGATGATGATGATGATGATGATGATGATGATGATGATGAAAATAGTAAAAACAAAAAGTTGCCCCCGAAGATCTGCAATAAGTTAAAGAGGAGGACGGAGCGGGGAAGATGAAGACAAATACAAAAAAAAAAAATATGAAGACGGATAAAATAAGATGAAAAAGAAAGAGTGGAAAAATGAGAAGATGAATATGAAAAAAAAGACAAAAATATAGAAACTTAAAAAAAACAAAGAAAAAAAAAGCTATAGTAATTCTTAGTTGGGTTATAATGTTTTCCTAATTTGAGTTTTGTTTGAAAATCTCAGGAAAGTCACATTTTGTGAATCATTCAAAATAGTTTTCCAATTTCTAAGTAAAGAATTGTTATTTCGTATGAGATAATAATAATGGAACCAATTGAGAGGAATCAGGGAAGAGTTCAAGAAAGCACTGAGATGCCGGAGATTCTTGGCTCTTTACTAACTCTTTTACTTGTTTCAGTCATTTGACCGCGGCCGTGCTGGAGCACCGCCTTTAATCGAGCAACTCGACCCCGAGACTTATTCTTTTGTAAACCCAGTACTTATTCTATCGGTCTCTTTTGCCGAACCGCTAAGTGACGGGGACATAAACACACCTGCATCGGTTGTCAAGCAAGTGCTAGGGGGACAAACACAGACACACAAACACACACACGCATATATATATATATATATATATATATATATTATATATATATATATATATATATATACATATAGATACATATATACGACGGGCTTCTTTCAGTTTCCGTCTACCAAATTCACTCACAAAGCTTGGTCGGCCGAGGCTATAGTAGAAGACACTTGCCCAAGGTGCCACGCAGTGGGACTGAACCCGGAACCATGTGGTTGGTAAACGAGCTACTTACCACACAGCCACTCCTGCTGTGAATATAAAAACAAAAAGAAATTCAATTCACTTCTTCTCACGTCAATGGCAAAGACAATCGCTCTCTTTCTCTCTTCTCTTTACCTTTTCCTCTCTCTTCCTCTTCCCGTCTTTCTGTCTTTCTTCCTTTTCTTTCTTCCTTTCTTTCTTTCTGTCTTTCTGTCTTTCTTCCTTCCTTCCTTCCTTCCTTCCTGTCTTTCTTTTTCTTTCTGTCTTTCTTTCTACCCTAGTATTTATGTTTTTCTTAAGTCTGGTACCTATCCTATTGTCTCCTTTTGCTGAACTGCTAAGTTATGGGAACGTAAACAAACCAATACCAGTTGTCAACCAGTTCGGGGTAGATACAAACATACACATAAGGACACACGCACACCACACTCATATACGACGACGGGATTCACACAGTTTCCTTCCACCAGATTCACTCACAAAGTATTGGGTCAGCCCGGGGCTATGACAGAAGACTGTATAGTAGAAGCCCAAAGTGTCGCGCAGTGGGACTGAACTCGAAACCTTGCGGTTGCAAAGCGGGCTTCTTAAGCACACACACAAGCCTGCGCCCATGGATGTCTCTACTGGAAAGCACCGTTCCAGGTACTCTCAGAGCATCCGACAAGATGCCTTGCAAGATATGTCTCAGCTCTTTTCATTCCTGACTTCAGATTTCTCCTTGGGTGTCTTCTCCACGAAATTTCTCACCCTGGGTCAACGAGAGAAAAAAACTACCACAAATAATTGCCTTATCACCTTTGTACTTTAATGTTACTGCTTTGATTTACAAACACAGACAACAATCACACATGCGCATAGCTATCTATCTATCCATCTATCTCTCCATCTCTCCATCTATCTGTCTATCTGTCTGTCTCGTCTCCATGACCGAACTGCAGTCGTGGATCAAAAAGAGGCCGAGGAAGGGCGAATGGCACCGCGAGTGTCGCGTTGCTCTCAAGCAACTCTGCCGTCCCGGGTCGACCTTGAGTGACTTCAACACAACCAAAGCATTCTATAGGGGTTTAGTGGAGGGGAGGTACGACGACGAGCTCGGGGCGAACCTGGACGTCGACGAGGTGTACCTGACCCGCCTGTTCAGGACGACTTTCGGGCCAGGGCCCATGGACAACTTCCAGAGATCCCTGGCCTGGCAGTGCTACCGAGAAGCGCTACCCGTTCGGGATAAGCTCTACAGACAGGCTCAGAGAAACACGGGGCCGACCTGCCCGAGATGCGGTCAGAGCGACGAAACCGTTCTGCACGCACTCGTGCAGTGTCCAACAATTTCCGACCTGTGGGCTTATGTCGAACAACTGCTGTCACGTGTGGGACGAGTCGGTTATCAGCTGAGTCTATCGTTAATATTTTCACGCCTCCCTCCTTCAAACGGGAAGGAAGAGCTATTTTCATCATCCTTGTGGCTATGGCGAAAGAATGTATCTGGTGGACGCGTCTGAAAGGATTGGAGACAAACACTTTCCTCTCTGGTCAATCTCTCATCAACTTCTTCAAGTACCACTTGAAAAGGAAAGTGAGAGTAGAGAGGCAAGTTTTGTCTAGCGAATGTTTTAAAAAAAGATGGGTGAATGTAGCAAGAATGGCACGTATGAATGACGAAGCCACCTTGAGCATAGTCCTATGAACCCAGAAATTGAAAACCGAGAGTTGCTTATTTGCAAAAAAAAAAAAAAAAAGAAATATAACATGTGACTCCATTGACCGAGGTTACCGTGGTCTTTTCCGTAGGCTTTTCTTTCCACGGGTAAACCTCACCTGTTCCTCCCCTTTAACTTCATATTGACATTTCTGTGATAACGATCCTATGATCAATTTTTTTTTTTTTTTTTTTTTCTCTTTTTTTCTTCCTCTCCCCTTTTTTTAACCACCCTTTTTGTCCTCTTTCTCTCCTTTACGATCCCTTTTGATCGAAACTCCCCCTTCCATTTTTTCTTTTTTTTTTTTTTTTTTAAACCTTCAAAAGAAAAGCTCTACCGTAATTTGTTCTATCTGTGTGCAGCCCTGTGGGCTAATAAAGAAACATACTCTATCTATCTATCTATCTATATCTATCTATCTATCTATCTATCTATCTATCTATCTATCTATCTATCTGTCTGTCTGTCTGTCTGTCTGTCTGTCTGTCTGTCTGATACATACATACATAAATGTATGTATGTATCTATATTTATATTTACACAAGTGACTTAGTGAGATCAGTATAAACACTTAGTGAATCGATCTAATCCACTGCTCGACAGTCAGGTGTTTGTTTGTTTGTGCGCGCGGATGTCTGTGTACGTGTGGGTATCTATACATGTAAGTGTGTGTATATGGATGCATGTGTGTGTATGTGTGCGTTTAAGAAACACTTAGACCCACAGCAAAATGAGAACGTTTGCTAGTGTAGTCTGTATCGTGTTTGAAGGCTAAAACCGTCGGTCTGAAAGCCTTCTTGTTCTAAACAAGCTTAAGTACATGGCTAATTGCAAGTATTCTCGACAGTTTGGCTCAGCATTAGTCTACAAAGGGATAATATAATTTGACTCCAGTCACAAGTCATTCCGGACGTTTCCTAAAACACTTTAAGGCACACGAACACAAATACACAGATAGATAGACAAGTACACACATACGCGCATTCGTACGCATACAGACACGCACACAAATACACGCACACATGCATATACGTGGAAAAGCACACATACTGACACCAACACACAAGCATATACGCAAATAGACACATAAACAAACACTAAAGCACATCCACACTGACAAATTCTCTCTCTCTCTCTCCTCTCTCTCTCTCTCTCTCTCCCTCTCTCTCCATCTCCCTCTCTCTAACGTACAAACACGCACAAGCACATATATCAGTTGATGCATGTATGGAGGTAAAACGAAAAAGCGCACAGACAGACAGACAGACAGACAGACAGAGGAAGAGAGTCACGTGCAAACAAAGATGTCTCCTCCTCGGGTACACACGAGCGGAGACATTTATAGGCAGGCACATGGACAAACTCACTTTACAAACACAATAATGTGTTCGTTTAATATAGTTTCATACCAAATCTGAATCAGTCCAAGAATAA
>NW_021835512.1:0-2500 GCF_006345805.1 Octopus sinensis
TGGTGCTTCGATAATCTCCTTATAAATATGGTCATTCTCTTTTCTCAGGTCTTCTTAGCATTGAAATTATTGCTAAACACGGCATTCCTCTCTCTTACTCTTTTACTCTTTTACTTGTTTTAGTCATTTGATGGTGGTCATGAAATACCAAATCGACCCAAGAACTTATTCTTTGTAAGCCTAGTACTTATTCTATCGGTGTCTTTTGCCGAACCGCTAGATTAGGGTATGTAAACACAACACCATCGGTTGTCAAGAGATTTTGAGGGGATAAACACAGACCACACAAACTATATACACACCTATATATATATATATATACATATATATATATATACAACATACATACATACATACATACATACATACATATATACGACGGGCTTCTTCAGTTTCTGTCTACAAATCCACTCACAAGGCTTTGGTCAGCTCGAGGCTATAGTAGAAGACACTTGCCCAAGGTGCCACGCAGTGGGACTGAACCTGGAACCATGTGGTTGGTAAGCAAGCTACTTACCACATAGCCACTCCTACAACTCTATACATTTCTATCGTAGCTATTCTTAGTTGGTCCCTAGATCAGTTCTGATTGAGCAAACGTACGATCAATGACCTTCTAGTTATAGCTATCACATCTTTTCAAGACTGTATCTTTTGAATAACGGGTACAATCCACCAACCAGGCTTCTATACAGTTTCCGTCTAGCCAGTTTCGCGCACAAGATATACGTCGACCCAAGGTTAAAGAAAATTATGTTTGCTTAACATGCAACGCAGTGGGATCGAACCTGATAGTAGCGAGGTGAGTTTCTTACACATTATGTCATACTGCTTCTACAGTATAACGGTAAGTCCAATATATGAGAAATCCCGAAGACTTCAGAGTGTTTTTGTTGTTTTTTTTGCTGTTTTCTTTTGTTAATACTAACAGGGGCAAAGTGTTCAGTAAAATCGTCTTCAGCAGAATGAAAGGAAAAGCCGAAAAAGTAACGAGCGAAAATCAGTCTGGTTTAAGACCCAGGTAGACGTACAATCGATGCTTTCAAAATCAAAAGACCACTAATTGCTCATGCACTCCAACGTCATCGACTCCAGGGCTTCTTTCGACAGGATCTGACAGAAGGCTTTATAGAGGATGAGGACAGCATTAATCGCAAAACCACTGTAAAGAATTATAGGGGAACCTACCAGCAAAACCGGACGTGCTATACTAATTATAAATGGCCGGCTGATTGACTGATCAGAAAAAAGCGCAGGTCTAAGACAAGGTTGCTAGCTATCTCCCCCATTTTTCAGACTTTCCAAGTATTTACGTGACTCAAAAGGCTTGATACTTCGGCTCTTTTGCTACCTCAACTTCAACCGAAGTTCACCTGGATACCAGATCGAATCTGTGCTACAGTAGGTACTAGACCAGTGTTTCCCAACATTTTTTTCCGGTGCCCCACTTTTTAATAACAAAATTTTCGGTGCCCCACTTTTTAAAAAATCTGGTACCTATCAACATTTTTCTTTTAATATAGAAACACGATCTTCAATTACCTGGTTGACGGATACCACGACTCAATAGTGAGCGGAGTTCACTACTGCTTTTATAAAAGCTTGACACTGGACAATAGATATTGAAACAGAGAAACAAACGGTTAACAAATGCAGATGCCTCACCCGGTATGCTGATTGGTCATAGCTACATCGATTCCTGTGGTTTAAGTATAAATATTGCATGGCGAGGTTTTTTTCATTTCAGTGTTCAAAGATAGCCTTAGGGTCAACAAGTGTGCGCTCAAGTCACTTGCACAAAATTTCACAACCACGCTAACGCATGCTCCGCTCCAATATTCCAACGCCCCACGGTGGGAAACACTGTACTAGACATATATTTGATTTTAAATAACGGGAAAATTACGAAAATAAACAAAAGACGAAGGCAGGTGGAGTACAAACAAACAAATGTATTAGTATAGCGCTCAGGAATAGAAATAGAAGAAGTCTTTTACGTTTCGAGCCTACGCTCTTCGGTGTGTTCGTTTATGTACGTAAACACAGTCCCTTTTTATCGCAAGGCACCTTAGTTTCTGTCTTTGAGATTTTATTCGCTTTCTCTGTTTCCCTTCTTAGTATGTAACACACTTGGAGTATGTAATACCTTTACTCCTTCTCTCCATCGCTCTCTCTCTATCTATCTATCTTCCTCTCTCTTTCTCTCTCTCTCTCTCAACCTGTGTCTCAATCTCTCTTTGTCTCTCTAACACATCCACATAGATGTGCATTTACCCATGCATATGCACAATGTACAGCCTTGGCCAAAAGTATTAGGCCACCCCAATGTTTTGGGGTTCTGCTATCACAATGTTAATGAAACTCGTGCACATGGTAGACTATGGTATATTTAACAAAATACATTAGTTTCAATATCTGGTGGACCCTCCTTTAGCATCAATTACCGATTTTATACTGTACTGTAGATACGCAACCAATTATAAGTTAGACCAACATCCAA
>NW_021835512.1:7500-25000 GCF_006345805.1 Octopus sinensis
ACCTTCCTCCCCTTCACCTTCGAATACCCCTCTGGAATGTTCAATATTCCTTCTGCAGCTTCCTCCCCTTCACCTTCGAATACCCCTCTCTGGAATGTTCAATATTCCTTCCGCACCTTCCTCCCCTTCACCTTCGAATACCCCTCTCTGGAATGTTCAATATTCCTTCAGCACCTTCCTCCCCTTCATCTTCGAATCCCCCTCTCTGGAATGTTCAATATTCCTTCCGCACCTTCCTTCCCTTCACCTTCAAATCCCCCTCTCTGGAATGTTCAATATTCCTTCGCCCCTTCCTTCGCTTCACCTACATATCCTCCTCTCTGGAATGTTCAACATTCCTCGCTCACCTTCCTCCACTTCACCTTCAAATCCCCCTCTCTGGAATGTTCAATATTCCTTCCTCCCTTTCCTCCTCTTCACCTTCAAATCCCCCTCTT
This sequence comes from Octopus sinensis, assembly GCF_006345805.1. Lineage (NCBI taxonomy): Eukaryota > Metazoa > Mollusca > Cephalopoda > Octopoda > Octopodidae > Octopus > Octopus sinensis. The sequence continues at coordinate 7,938 of NW_021835512.1, forward strand.
TGGAATGTTCAATATTCCTTCCTCCCCTTCTTCCCCTTCCTCCCCTTCACCTTCAAATCCCCCTCTCTGGAATGTTCAATATTCCTTCTTCCCATTCCTTCCATTCACCTTCAAATCCCCCTCTCTGGAATGTTCAATATTCCTTCCTCCCCTTCCTCCCCTTCACCTTCAAATCCCCCTCTCTGGAATGTTCAATATTCCTTCCTCACCTTCCTCCCCTTCACCTTCAAATCCCCCTCTCTGGAATGTTCAATATTCCTTCAGCACCTTCCTCCCCTTCATCTTCGAATCCCCCTCTCTGGAATGTTCAATATTCCTTCCGCACCTTCCTTCCCTTCACCTTCAAATCCCCCTCTCTGGAATGTTCAATATTCCTTTACCCCTTCCTTCGCTTCACCTACAAATCCTCCTCTCTGGAATGTTCAACATTCCTCGCTCACCTTCCTCCACTTCACCTTCAAATCCCCCTCTCTGGAATGTTCAATATTCCTTCCTCCCTTTCCTCCTCTTCACCTTCAAATCCCCCTCTTTGGAATGTTCAATATTCCTTCCTCCCCTTCCTTCCTTCCTCCCCTTCACCTTCAAATCCCCTCTCTGGAATGTTCATATTCCTTCTTCCCATTCCTTACATTCACCTTCAAATCCCCCTCTCATGAATGTTCATATTCCTTCCTCCCCTTCCTCCCCTTCACCTTCAAATCCCCCTCTCTGGAATGTTCAATATTCCTTCCTCACCTTCCTCCCCTTCACCTTCAAATCCCCCTCTCTGGAATGTTCAATATTCCTTCTTCCCTTCCTTTCCATTCATTACCTTCAAATCACCATCTCTCTGGAATGTTCACTATTCCTTGCTCCCCTTCCTTCTCTCCACTTCTAAATTCCCCCTCTCTGGATTGTTCAACATTCCTTCCTCCCCTTCCCTCCCATCACCTCTAAAATCCCCCTCTCTGGAATGTTCAACATTCCTTCCTCCCCTTCCTTGCCTTCAATCTAAAATCCCCCTCTCTGGAATGTTCAACATTTCCTTCTCACCTTCCACCCCTTCACCTCTCGAATCCCCCTTTCTGGAATGTTCCACATTCTTTCCTCCCCTTCCTCTTTTTCACCTGTAAAATCCCCCTCTCTGAAATGTTCAACAATCCTTCCTCTCCTTCCTCCCCTCACACTCTAAAATCCCCCTCTCTGGAATGTTCAACATTCCTTCCTCCCCCCTTCCTCCCCTTCACCTCTCAAATCCCCTCTCTCGGGAATGTTCAACAATCCTTCCTCCCCTTCCTCCTTCACTCTAAAAAATCCCCCTCTCTTGAATGTTCAACAATCCTTCCTCCCCTTCCTCCCCTTCCTCCCCTTCACCCCTCAAATCCCTCTCCTGGAATGTTCAACATTCCTTCCTCCATTTCACCCCTTTTCACCTCTCAAATCCCCCTCTCTGGAATTTCAAACATTCCCCTCCTCCTTTCTTCTTCTCCCCTTCACCTCTCAAATCCCCGTCTCTGGAAAGTTCAACATTCCTTCCTCCCCTTCCTCCCCTTCACCTCTCAAATCCCTTCTCTGGAATGTTCAACATTCCTTCCTTCCCTTCCTCTCCTTCAACTCTAAAATCCCCCTCTCTGGAATGTTCAACAATCCTTCCTCCCCCTCACCTTTCAAATCCCCCTCTCTGGAATGTTCAACAATCCTTCCTCCCCTTCCTCCCCTTCACCTTCAAATCCCCCTCTCTGGAATGTTCAATATTCCTTCCTCACCTTCCTCCCCTTCACCTTCAAATCCTCCTCTCTGGAATGTTCAATATTCCTTCTTCCCATTCCTTCCATTCACCTTCAAATCCCCCTCTCTGGAATGTTCACTATTCTTGCTCCCCTTCCTTCTCTCCGCTTCTAAATTCCCCCTCTCAGGATTGTCAACATTCCTCCTCCCTTCCCTCCATCACCTCTAAAATCCCCCTCTCTGGAATGTTCACATTCCTTCCTCCCCTTCCTTGCCTTCAATCTAAAATCCCCCTCTCTGGAATGTTCACATTCCTTCCTCACCTTCCTCCCCCTCACCCTCTTCGAATCCCCCTTTCTGGAATGTTCCACATTATTTCCTCCCCTTCCTCTTTTTCACCTGTAAAATCCCCCTCTCTGAAATGTTCAACAATCCTTCTTCCTTCTCCTTCCCCTTCAACTCTAAAATCCCCCTCTCTGGAATGTTCAACATTCCTTCCTCCCCTTCCACCTTCACCTCTCAAATTCCCCTCTCTGGAATGTTAACAATCCTTCCTCCCCTTCCACCCCTTCACTCTAAAACCCTCTCTGGAATGTTCAACAATCCTTCCTCCCCCTCACCTCTCAAATCCCCCTCTCTTGAATGTTCAACAATCCTTCCCCCCTTCCTCCCCTTCACCTCTCAAATTCCTCTCTCTGGAATGTTCAACATTCCTTCCTCCATTTCATCCCCTTCACCTCTCAAATCCCCCTCTCTGGAATGTTCAACATTCCATCCTCTCCTTTCTCCCTTCACCTCTCAAATCCCCTTCTCTGGAATGTTCAACAATCATTCCTCCCCTTCCTCCCTTTCACCTCTCAAATCCCCGTCTCTGGAAAGTTCAACATTCCTTCCTCCCCTTCCTCCCCTTCACCTCTCAAATCCCTTCTCTGGAATGTTCACATTCCTTCCTTCCCTTCCTCCCCTTCAACTCTAAAATCCCCCTCTCTGGAATGTTCAACAATCCTTCCTCTCCTTCCTCTCCATCCTCCCCTTCACCTCTCCAATCCCCTCTCTGGAATGTTCAACATTCCTTCCTCCCCTTCCTCCCCTTCACCTCTCAAATTCCTTCTCTGGAATGTTCAACATTCCTTCCTCCCCTTCCTCCCCTTCACCTCTCAAATCCCTTCTCTGGAATGTTCAACATTCCTTCCTCCATTTCATCCCCTTCACCTCTCAAATCCCCCTCTCTAGAATGTTCAACAATCATTCCTCCCCTTCCTCCCATTCACCTCTAAAATCCCCCTCTCTTGAATGTTCAACATTCCTTCCTCCCCTTCCTCCCCTTCAACTCTCAAATTCCCCTCTCTGGAATTTTCAACAATCATTTCTCCCTTTCCCCCTTTACTTCTCAAATCCCCCTAACTTGAATGTTCAACATTCCCTCCTCTCCTTTCTCCCCTTCACCTCTCAAATCCCTTCTCTGGAATGTTCAACATTTCTTCCTCTACTTTCTCCCCTTCACCTCTCAAATCCCTTCTCTGGAATGTTCAACATTCGTTCCTCTCCTTCGTCCCCTTCACCTCGCAAATCCTCCTCCCTGGGATGTTCAACATTCATTCCTCCACTTCCTCCCCTTCACCTCGCAAATCCCCCTATCTTGAATGTTCAACATTCCTTCCTCCCCTTCCTCCCCTTCACCTCTCAAATCTCCCTCTCTGGAATGTTCAACATTCCTTCCTCTCCTCACTCTCAAATCTCCCTCTCCGGAATCTTTATTTATTCCTTATCCTACCCTTCCTCCCTTCACCTCTCAAATCTCCCTCTCTGGAATGTTCAAACCTTCCTTCCTCTCCTTCACCTCTCAAATCTCCCTCTCTGGAATCTATACATTCCTTCCTCCCCTTCCTCCACTTCACCTCTCAAATCTCCCTCTCTGGAATGTTCAACATTCCTTCCTCTCCTTCACTCTCAAATCTCCCTCTCTGGAATCTATACATTCCTTCCTTCCCTTCCTCACCTTCACTCTCAAATCTCCCCTCTCTGGAATGTTCAACATTCCTCCTCTTCACCTCACCCTCAAATCTTCCCCTCTCTGGAATCTTTATACATTCCTTCCTCCCCTTCCTCCCATTCACCTCTCAAAAATCCCTCTCTCGAATGTTCAACATTCCTTCCTCTCTTCACCTCTCAAAGCTCCCACTCTGGAATATTATTACATTCCTTCCTCCACTTCCTATCCTTCACCTCTCAAATCTCCCCTCTCGGAATCTTATACGTTCCTTCCTCCCTTCCTCCCCTTCAACTCTCAAATCACCCTCTCTGGAATGTTCAACATTCCTTCCTCCCCTTCCTCCATTCACCTCTCAAATCTCCTCTCTGGAATTCTTATACATTCCTCCTCTCCTTCACCTCTATCAAATCTCCCTCTCTGGATCTATTAGACATTCCTTCCTCCCCTTCCTCCCCATCACCTCTCAAATCTCCCTCTCTGGAATGTTCAACATTCCTTCCTCTCCTTCACCTCTCAAATCTCCCTCTCTGGAATCTTATACATTCCTTCCTCACCTTCCTCCCCTTCACCTCTCAAATCCCCCTCTCTGGAATGTTAAACATTCCTTCCTCCCCTTCACCCCTCAAATCTCCCTCTCTGGAATCTTATACATTCCTTCCTCCCCTTCCTCCCCTTCACCTCTCAAATCCCCCTCTCTGGAATGTTAAACATTCCTTCCTCCCCTTCCTCTCCTTCACCTCTCAAATCTCCCTCTCTGGAATCTTATACATTCCTTCCTCCCCTTCCTCCCCTTCAACTCTCAAATCCCCCTATCTGGAATGTTAAACATTCCTTCCTCCCCTTCCTCCTTCCTTCACCTCTCAAATCTCCTATCTGGAATCTTATACATTCCTTCATCCCTTCCTCCCCTTCACCTCTCAAATCCCTCTCTCTGGAATGTTAAACATTCCTTCCTCCCTTCCTCTCCTCACCTCTCAAATCTCCCTCTCTGGAATCTTATACATTCCTTCTCCCCTTCCTTCACCCTTTCACTCTCAAATCCCCTCTTCTGGAATGTTAAACATTCACTTCCTCCCCTTCCTCTCCTTCACATCTCAAATCTCCCTTCTCTGGAATCTTATACATTCCTTCCTCCCCTTCCTCCCCTTCACCTCTCAAATCCCCCTCTCTGGAATGTTAAAATCCTTCCTCCCATTCCTCTCCTTCACCTCTCAAATCTCCCTCTTCTGGAATCTCTATACATTCCTTCCTCCCCTTCCTCCCCTTCACCTCTCAAATCCCGCTCTCGGAATCTTATACATTCCTTCCTCCCTTCCTCCCATTCACCTCTCAAATCTCCCTCTCCGGAACCCTATAACATTCCTTCCTCCCCTTCCTCCCTTTCACCTCTCAAATCTCCCTCTCTGGAATGTTCAACATTCCTCCTCTCCTTCACCTCTCAAATCTCCCTCTCTGGAATCTTATACATCCTTCCTCCCCTTCTCCCCTTCACCTCTCAAATCTCCCTCTCTGGAATGTTCAACTTCCTTCCTCTCCTTCACCTCTCAAACTCCCTCTCTGGAATCTATACATTCCTCCTCCCCTTCCTCCCCTTCACCTCTCAAATCTCCCTCTCTGGAATGTTCAACATTCCTTCCTCTCCTTCACCTCTCAAATCTCCCTCTCTGGAATCTTATACATTCTTCCTCCCCTTCCTCCCATTCACCTCTCAAATCTCCCTCTCTCGAATGTTCAACATTCCTTCCTCTCCTTCACCTCTCAAAGCTCCCACTCTGGAATCTTATACATTCCTTCCTCCCCTTCCTCTCCTTCACCTCTCAAATCTCCCTCTCTGGAATCTTATACGTTCCTTCCTCCCCTTCCTCCCCTTCAACTCTCAAATCCCCCTCTCTGGAATGTTCAACATTCCTTCCTCCCCTTCCTCCCCTTCACCTCTCAAATCTCCCTCTCTGGAATCTTATACATTCCTTCCTCTCCTTCACCTCTCAAATCTCCCTCTCTGGAATCTTATACATTCCTTCCTCCCCTTCCTCCCCATCACCTCTCAAATCTCCCTCTCTGGAATGTTCAACATTCCTTCCTCTCCTTCACCTCTCAAATCTCCCTCTCTGGAATCTTATACATTCCTTCCTCACCTTCCTCCCCTTCACCTCTCAAATCCCCCTCTCTGGAATGTTAAACATTCTTCTCCCCTTCCCCTCAAATCTCCCTCTCTGGAATCTTAAATTCCTTCCTCCCCTTCCTCCCCTTCACTCTCAAATCCCCCTCTCTGGAATGTTAAACATTCCTTCCTCCCCTTCCTCTCCTTCACCTCCTCAAATCTCCTCTCTGGAATCTTATACATTCCTTCCTCCCCTTCCTCCATTCAACTCTCAAATCCCCCTATTGCGAATGTTAAACATTCCTTCCTCCCCTTCCTCTCCTTCACCTCTCAAATCTCCCTCTCTGGAATCTTATACTTCCTTCCTCCCTTCCTCCCCTTCACCACCTTCACCTCTCAAATCCCTCTATCTGGAATGTTAAACATTCCTTACTCCCATCTATCCTTCACCTCTAAAATCTCCCTCTTCTGGAATCTTATACATCCTTCCTCCCCTTCCTCCCTTCACCTCTCAAATCACCCTCTCTGGAATGTAAACATTCCTCCTCCCCTTCCTCTCCTTCACCTCTCAAATCTCCCTCTCTGGAATCTTATAATTCCTCTCCCCTTCCTCCCCTTACCTCTCAAATCCCACCTCTCTGGAATGTTAAAATTATTCCCTCCCCTTCTCTCCGTTCACATCTCAAATCTCCTCTCTGGAATCTTATACAATTCCTTCTCCCCTTCCTCCCCTTCACCTCTCAAATCCCGCTCTCCGGAATCTTATACATTCCTTCCTCCCCTTCCTCCCCTTCACTCTCAAATCTCCCTCTCGGGAACCTTATACATTCCTTCCTCCCCTTCCTACCCTTCACCTCTCAAATCTCCCTCTCTGGAATGTTCAACATTCCTTCCTCTCCTTCACCTTCAAATCTCCTATCTGGAATCTTAGACATTCCTTCCTCCCCTTCCTCCCCTTCACCACTCTCAAATCTCCCTCTCTGGATGTTCAACATTCCTTCCTCTCCTTCACCTCTCAAATCTCCCTCTTGGAATATTATAATTCCTTCCTCCCCTCCCGTCTCCCCTTCACCTCTCAAATCTCCTCTCTGGCAATGTTCAACATTCCTTCCTCTCCTTCACTCTCAAATCTCCCTCTCTGGAATCTTATACATTTCTTCCTCCCCTTCCTCCCCTTCACCTCTCAAATCTCCCTCTCTCGAATGTCAACATTCCTCCTCTCCTTCACCTCTCAAAGCTCCCACTCTGGAATCTTATACATTCCTTCCTCCCTTCCTCTCCTTCACCTTCAAATCTCCTCTCGGAATCTTATACGTTCCTTCCTCCCCTTCCTCCTCAACTCTCAAATCCCCCTCTCTGGAATGGTCAACATTCCTTCCTCCCCTTCTCCCCTTCACCTCTCAAAATCTCCATCTCTGGAAATGATACATTCCTTCCTCTCCTTCACTCTCAAATCTCCCTCTCTGGAATCTTATACATTCCTTCCTCCCCTTCCTCCCCATCAACTCTCAAATCTCCCTCTCTGGAATGTTCAACATCCTTCCTCTCCTTCACCTCTCAAATCTCCCTCTCTCTGGAATCTTATACATTCCTTCCTCAACTTCTCCCTTCACCTCTCAAATCCCCCTCTCTGGAATGTTAAACATTCCTTCCTCCCCTTCACCCCTCAAATCTCCCTCTCTGGAATCTTATACACATCCTTCCTCACCTTCCTCCCTTCACCTTCAAATCCCCATTCTCGGAATGTTAACATTCCTTCCTCCCTTCCTCTCCTTCACCTCTCAAATCTCCCTCTCTGGAATCTTAGACATTCCTTCCTCCCCTTCCTCCCCTTCAACTCTCAAATCCCCCTATCTGGAATGTTAAACATTCCTCCTCCCCTTCCTCCCTTCACCTCTCAAAATCTCCATCTCTGGGAATCTTATACACTTCCTCCTCACCTTCCTCCCCTTCACCTCTCAATCACTCTCTCTGGAATGTTAAACATTCCTTCCTCCACTTCTCTCCTTCACCTCTCAAATCTTCCTCTCTGGAATCTTATACATTCCTTCCTCTTCTTCCTCCCCTTCACTTCAAATCTCCCTCTCTGGAATGTTCAACATTTCCTTCTCTCCTTCACCTCTCAAATCTCCCTCTTGGAATCTATACATTCCTTCCTCCCCTTCCTCCCATTCACTCTCAAATCTCCCTCTCTGGAATGTTCAAAATTCCTTCCTCTCCTTCACCTCTCAAAGCTCCCACTCTGGAATTTTATACATTCCTTCCTCCACTTCCTCTCCTTCACCTCTCAAATCTCCTCTCTGGAATCTTATACGTTCCTTCCTCCCTTCTCCCCTTCAACTCTCAAATCCCCTCTCGGAATGTTCAACATTACCTCCCTCCCCTTCTCCCCTTCACCTCTCAATCTCCCTCTCTGGAATTATACATTCCTTCCTCTCCTTCACCTCTCAAATCTCCCTCTCTGGAATTTTATACATCCTTCCTCCCCTTCCTCCCATCACCTCTCAAATCTCCCCTCTGGAATGTTCAACATCCTTCCTCTCCTTCACCTCTCAAATCTCCCTCTCTGGAATTATAACATTCCTTCCTCACCTCTCCCCTTCACCTCTCAAATCCCCCTCTCTGGAATGTTAAACATTCCTTCCTCCCCTTCACCTCTCAAATCTCCCTCTCTGGAATCTTATACATTCCTTCCTCCCCTTCCTCCCCTTCACCTCTCAATCCTCCTCTCTGGAATGTTAAAATTACTTTCTCCCTTCCTCTCCTTCACCTCTCAAATCCCCTCTGGAATCTTATACATTCCTTCTCCCCTTCCTCTTCACCTCTCAAATCCCCTATCTGGAATGTTAAACATTCCTCCTCCCCTTCCTCTCCTTCACCTCTCAAATCTCCCTCTCTGGAATCTTTACATCCTTCCTCCCCTTCCTCCCTTCACCTCTCAAATCCCTCTCTCTGGAATGTTAAACATTCTTCCTCCCTTCCTCTCCTCACCTCTCAAATCTCGCTCTCGGAATCTTATACATTCCTTCTCCCCTTCCTCCCCTTCACCTCTCAAATCCCCCTCTCTGAAATGTTAAACATTCCTTCCTCCCCTTCCTCTCCTTCACCTCTCAAATCTCCCTCTCTGGAATCTTATACATTCCTTCCTCCCCTTCCTCCCCTTCACCTCTCAAATCCCGCTCTCTGGAATGTTAAACATTCCTTCCTCCCCTTCCTCTCCTTCACCTCTCAAATCTCCCTCTCTGGAATCATACATTCCTTCCCCCCCTTCACCTCTCAAATCCCCCTCTATGGAATGTTAAACATTCTTTCCTCCCCTTCCTCTCCTTCACCTCTCAAATCTCCCTCTCTGGAATCTTATACATTCCTTCCTCCCCTCCTCCCCTTCACCTCTCAAATCCCCCTCTCTGGAATGTTCAACATTCCTTCCTCCCCTTCCTCTCCTTCACCTCTCAAATCTCCCTCTCTGGAATCTTATACATTCCTTCCTCCCCTTCCTCCCCTTCACCTCTCAAATCCCCCTCTCTGGAATGTTAAACATTCCTTCCTCCCCTTCCTCTCCTTCACCTCTCAAATCTCCCTCTCTGAAATCTTATACATTCCGGCCTCCCCTTCCTCCCCTTCACCTCTCAAATCCCCCTCTCTGGAATGTTAAACATTCCTTCCTCCCCTTCCTCCTCATTCACCTCTCAAATCTCCCTCTCTGGAATCTATACATTCTTCCTCCCCTTCCTCCCCTTCACCTCTCAAATCCCCCTCTCTGGAATGTTAAACATTCCTTCCTCCCCTTCCTCTCCTTCACCTCTCAAATCTCCCTCTCTGGAATGTCAACATTCCTTCCTCTCCTTCACCTCTCAAATCTCCCTCTCTGGAATATATACATTCCTTCCTCCCCTACCTCACCTTCACCTCTCAAATCTCCCTCTCTGGAATGTTCAACATCCTTCCTCCCCTTCCTCTCTTCACCTCTCAAATCTCCCTCTCTGGAATCTATACATTCCTTCCTCCCCTTCTCCCCTTCACCTCTCAAATCCCCTCTCTGGAATGTTAAACATTCCTTCCTCCCCTTCCTCCCTTCACCTCTCAAATCTCCCTCTCTGGAATCTTATACATTCCTTCCTCCCCTTCCTCCCCTTCACCTCTCAAATCCCCCTCTCTGGAATGTTAAACATTCCCTCCTCTCCTTTCTCTCCTTCACCTCTCAAATCCCTTCTCTGGAATGTTCAACATTTCTTCCTCTACTTTCTCCCCTACACCTCTCAAATCCCTTCTCTGGAATGTTAACATTCGTTCCTCTCCTTCCTCCCTTCACCTCGCAAATCCTCCTCTCTGGATGGTGTTAAATTCCTCCTCCCCTTCCTCCCCTTCACCTCGCAAATCCCCTATATGAATGTTCAACATTCCTCCTCCCCTCCTCCCCTTCACCTCTCAATCTCCCCTCTGGAATTTTCAACTTCCTTCCTCTCCTTCACCTCTCAAATCTCCCTCTCTGGAATCTTATACATTCCTTCCTCCCCTTCCTCCCCTTCACCTCTCAAATCTCCCTCTCTGGAATGTTCAACATTCCTTCCTCTCCTTCACCTCTCAAATCTCCCTCTCTGGAATCTTATACATTCCTTCCTCCCCTTCCTCCCCTTCACCTCTCAAATCTCCCTCTCTGGAATGTTCAACATTCCTTCCTCTCCTTCACCTCTCAAATCTCCCTCTCTGGAATCTTATACATTCCTTCCTCCCCTTCCTCCCCTTCACCTCTCAAATCTCCCTCTCTGGAATGTTCAACATTCCTTCCTCTCCTTCACCTCTCAAATCTCCCTCTCTGGAATCTTATACATTCCGTCCCTCCTTCCTCCCATTCACCTCTCAAATCTCCCTCTCTGGAATGTTCAACATTCCTTCCTCTCCTTCACCTCTCAAATCTCCCTCTCTGGAATCTTATACATTCCTTCCTCCCCTTCCTCCCCTTCACCTCTCAAATCTCTCTCTCTGGAATGTTCAACATTCCTTCCTCTCCTTCACCTCTCAAATCTCCCTCTCTGGAATCTTATACATTCCTTCCTCCCCTTCCTCCCTTCACCTCTCAAATCTCCCTCTCTGGAATGTTCAACATTCCTTCCTCTCCTTCACCTCTCCAATCTCCCTCTCTGGATTTTATACATTCCTTCCTCCCCTTCCTCCCTTACCCTCCCTTCACATCTCAAATCTCCCCTCTCTGGAATGTTCAACATTCCTTCCTCTCCTTCACCTCTCAAATCTCCCTCTCTGGAATCTTATGCATTCCTCTCTCCCCTTCTCCCCTTCACCTCTCAAATCTCCCTCTCTGGAATGTTCAACATTCCTTCCCTCCTTCACCTCTCAAATCTCCCTCTCTGGAATCTTAACATTCCTTCCTCCCTTCCTCCCCTTCACCTCTCAAATCTCCTCTCTGGAAGTTAAACATTCCTTCCTCTCCTTCACCTCTCAAATCTCCCTCTCTCGAATCTTATACATTCCTTCTCCCCCTCTACCCTCCCCTTCACCTCTCAAATCTCACTCTCTGGATGTTCAACATTCCTTCCTCTCCTTCACTCTCAAATCTCCATCTTGGATTCTTATACATTCCTTCCTCCCTTCCTCCCCTTCACCTCTCAAATCTCCCTCTCTGGAATGTTAACATTCCTTCCTCTCCTTCACCTCTCAAATCTCCCTCTCTGGAATCTTATACATTCCTTCCTCCCCTCCTCCCTTCACTCTCAAAATCTCTCTCTGGAATGTCAACATTCCTTCCTCTCCTTCACCTCTCAAATCTCCCTCTCTGGAATCTTATACATTCCTTCCTCCCTTCCTCCCTTCACCTCTCAAATCTCCCTCTCTGGAATGTTCAACATTCCTTCCTCTCCTTCACCTCTCAAATCACCCTCTTCGAATCTTATACATTCCTCTCCCCTTCTCCCCTTCACCTCTCAAATCTCCCTCTCTGGAATGTTCAACATCCTTCCTCTCTTCACCTCTGAAATCTCCCTCTCTGGAAATCTCTATAACTTCCTTCCTCCCCCTCCTCCTTCACCTCTAAATCCCCCTCTCTGGAATGTTAAACATTTCCTTCCTCCCCTTCCTCTCCTTCACCTCTCAAATCTCCCTCTCTGGAATCTTATACATTCCTCCTCCCCTTCCTCCCTTCACCTCTCAATCCCCCTCTCTGGAATGTTAAACATTCCTTCTCCCCTTCCTCTCCTTCACCTCTCGAATCTCCCTCTCTGGAATCTTATACATTCCTTCCTCCCCTTCCTCCCCTCACCTCTCAAATCCCCTCTCTGGAATGGTAAACATTCTTTCCTCCCCTTCCTCTTCACCTCTCAAATCTCCTCTCTGGAATCTTATACATTCCTTCCTCCCCTTCCTCCCTTCAATCTAAAATCCCCCTCTCTGAATGTTCACATTCTTCCTCCCTTCCTCTCCTTCACCCTCAAATCTCCCTCTCTGGAATCTTATACATTCCTTTCCTCCCCTCCTCCCCTTCACCTCTCAAATCCCCCTCTCTGGAATGTTAAACATTCCTTCTCCCCTTCCTCCCCTTCACCTCTCAAATCTCCCTCTCTGGAATCTTATACATTCCTTCCTCCCCTTCCTCCCCTTCACCTCTCAAATCCCCTCTCTGGAATGTTAAACATTCCTTCCTCCCCTCCTCCCCTACACTCTCAAATCTCCCTCTCTGGAATCTTTATACATTCCTTCCTCCCCTTCCTCCCCTTCACCTCTCAAATCCCCCTCTGGAATGTTAAACATTCCTTCCTCCCCTTCCTCTCCTTCACCTCTCAAATCTCCCTCTCTGGAATCTTATACATTCCTTCCTCCCCTCCTCCCTTCACCTCTCAAATCCCCCTCTCTGGAATGTTAAACATTCCTTCCTCCCCTTCCTCTCCTTCACCTCTCAAATCTCCCTCTCTGGAATCTTATACATTCCTTCCTCCCCTTCCTCCCCTTCACCTCTCAAATCCCCCTCTCTCGGAATCTTATACATTCCTTCCTCCCCTTCCTCCCCTTCACCTCTCAAATCCCCTCTCTGGAATGTTAAACATTCCTTCCTCCCCTTCCTCCCCTTCACCTCTCAAATCTCCCTCTCTGGAATCTTATACATTCCTTCCTCCCCTTCCTCCCCTTCACCTCTCAAATCCCCCTCTCTGGAATGTTCAACATTCCCTCCTCCCCTTCCTCCCCTTCACCTCTCAAATCTCCCTCTCTGGAATCTTATACATTCCTTCTCTTCCTCCCCTCACCTCTCAAATCCCCCCTCTCTGGAATGTTAAACATTCCTTCCTCCCCTTCCTCTCCTTCACCTCTCAAATCTCCTCTCTGGATTTTATACAGTCCTCCTCCCTTCCTCCCCTCACCTCTCAAATCCCCCTCTCTGGAATGTTAACATACCTTCCTCCCCTTCCTCCCCTTCACCTCTCAAATCTCCCTCTCTGGAATCTTATAACATTCCTTCCTCCCCTTCCTCCCCTTCACCTCTCAAATCCCCCTCTCTGGATATCTATAATTCCTTCCTCCCCTTCCTCCCCTTCCTCCCCTTCACCTCTCAAATCCCCTCTCTGGAATGTTCAACATTCCCTCCTCCCCTTCCTCCCTTCACCTCTCAAATCTCCCTCTCTGGAATCTTATACATTCCTTCCTCCCCTTCCTCGCGTTCATTAAGTTGCCGCGTTTGAACTATGGCACTGCATTTCTACTGATTCTCTTTTGCTTTTATATATTTATACGTATGTTTTTGTGTTTGTGTTTGTGTGTGTGTGTTTATATAACTTAGAATAACTTAGAAAGGTTTTTGGCCAGTATTGGCCCAGGCCATGTCTAACTTAATATTTTTATTTATTTTATTTTTATTTTCATCTAGTTTCAGCTCATGAGCTCTGGCCATGCTGGGGCACCACCTTTTTGTGTTGCTACATGATTTTACTTCACGAATGCTTTTTAGCAATTGCTATCACACTATCTTGTCCTACATCTTGATGGCAAATATGGAGTTCTTGGCACTATGCAGTGGCGCCCAGTTATAGTATTTGTTTAACTCTCGATGCCAAATTTTGTGACAAGTCCTTCCAGGATCTCCAGATGTATATTATGGCTTATCTTTCTCGCCTACGCTCTAAGGAATATAGTCTTAATCTCTGAGTCTTTCCCAATAGTTTGTATGCTGCACAGAGGCTATTTTCTTCGTGTAGCTTCGTTGGATCGCCTCAAGTTCTGTGATTAATTTGACACTGGATAGTGACCATAGCTGAGAGACAATAGTCAAAATGCTTAGGACATGTGTCCTCCAGAGGACCATCATGGTTTCCTGATCTTTGTTCTAAAATGTTTAAGAATCCATCCGGCAGCCGCCTACATATTGCCATTTAGCAACATGCACATGAAAGGTTGCATCATTACTCAGGTCTCGCACTGATGTGCCTCTGGGATCGCAATCCTCCAGGTCAAGTGTATTTATTGGGTATTGCATTTAGTTTTGCATGCTGATAGCATAAAGCTTGAAACTTTTCAGCATTGAACTGCATGCTATTCTTTTCAGCCCACTTGTATATTTTGTCCAGGTCACATTGCAGGTGCATAGTGTCTTCAGGGTTCTGTATTACCTGCGAAACTTTTGTATCATCTGCATAACTTGTGATCGTGGCTCTCTGCGTGGCTGAGGGCATGTCTGAGAGGACCATTATGAACAGCAGTGGTTCCAAAACAGTGCCTTGCAGAACACTGCTCACTATTTGCGTGTTACTGGAGGTGGCCCCATTAGCTACTACCACCTGACTTCTATCCTTCAGAGTCATGAAGCCATTCTCCCAATTTTCCAACTATGCCAAGTTCACGCAGTTTGTGACATATCATTCCATGATCGACTTTATCAAAAGCCTTTGCAAAGTCGAGATATATCACTTCCACATTTGTGTGGTTGAGCAGTTGTTTCAGCACCCAGTCATAGTGTTGTAGGAGCTGAGTTAGGCAGCTTCTTCCTGGTCGGAAACCATGTTGGGTGTCAGGCAGCAAGTTATTTTCTTCAAGGAAGGCGATTAGTTTCCTTCTGACTATTCGTTCCATGACCTTGCTGATGTGTGAGGTCAGAGAGATAGGTCTGTAGTTCTTGGCCTCCGCTCTGCTACCTCCTTTATGAATAGGGCATATTTCACCCTCCTTCAGTTTTCTTGGAAGTTTTCCAGTTGCAAGGGAGCTCTGAAAGAGGAACTGCAATGGTCTTGCTAGGACTCTCTTACATACTTTTAGAAGGATTGCTGGGAATCCATCGGGGCCAGTAGCTGAGTTTGGGTTCATTTCATCTATAGCCCTTATTACATCGTCTTCCTTTATATTGATGTAATCTGATTTTATATCTGCAGTGGTAAAGAAATCAGTTGGATTGCTGACTTGAAAATACCCTAGGGGTGGAGTGAAAATACTTTTGAATTGCTCATTTAGTATTTCACTTATCCTCATTGGATTCCTGTGAGTGTACCATCTTTTTCAAGGAGTGGCCCTATCCTACAGTGCACCGTAGCTGTTTCTTTGGCAAACTTGTAGAAAGCTCTGGGGTTAGATTTTATGCTGTCTATAGCCCAGGCTTCTTTGTCTGCTCTTTCTTTTTCATGGGAGAGTTGCAGACATTTTTCAATTTCCAGCAGTTTTATTTTTAGGCGGGACTTTTCACTGCTTTCTTTTTGTTTGTTAAGGCGATTTGAAACTTTTGTACGCCGTCTTATAAGAATTTTCCTCTCTCTGGGGATTTTGTTCTTGTATACAGTGGCCTTTCTCTCTGGGACACATTTGTAGCATATGGCTTGCATTACAGACATGAATTGTTGAAGTTTCATGTCGTTGTCTGGTGAGGAGAGACATGTATTGCCAGTTTTGTTTGAGGATCTCTTTCTCAATTTGTTTCCAGTTTGCCTTATGGAAGTTCAAGCTGGAAAGATTCTGAGAGTTTCTTGTAGGTTGCATGTCCATGCTTTCCTTTGGCCCGTACATGGTCAGCTCTACCATGTTGTGATCCGAGAGTAGTGTCGGTATCACTTTCACATTATGGGTGAGATCCATATTATTTGTGAAGCAGAGATCCAGTATGTTATCTGCCCTGGCTGGTTGGAGTATTATTTGCTCCATGTACAGAGTGTTGATGATGTTCAGGAGGGACCTTGCCTGTACTCGTTCGCATCGTGTCATTCTTGGGAGAGAAAGGCCCTCGGGCCATCTTATATTAAGCAGATTGAAGTCTCCCATAAGAAGTACACTTATGTGTTGTTCTAATGTGACTATAACTTCTATTTTTGTAAGGCAGTCTTCAAACTTGCCTATATGACTTGGAGCATCTGGAGGGCGACATGTAGCACATATAACTACACCGAGTTGCCTTATATGTACAATTAGTGTGTCACACACCGAATTTGAGTATGACAAAAGGACCTGGGGTGTGAGCTCCTCGCGGATGTACATAGCAACTCCACCATGACTCCTTTCTTTCCTGTCGGTCCGTAATACAACATACTGTGG
This sequence comes from Octopus sinensis, assembly GCF_006345805.1. Lineage (NCBI taxonomy): Eukaryota > Metazoa > Mollusca > Cephalopoda > Octopoda > Octopodidae > Octopus > Octopus sinensis. Next base: position 24,251 of record NW_021835512.1, read on the forward strand.
TATGTGTATTTCCGCATCTGCTATATCCGGTTTCAGGTGTGTTTCCGTAAGTGCTATGCATAAGGCTTGATTGCATGCAACAAGGTCTCTCAAGAAAGGGATTTTTGTCCTGTTACTGAGTGTTAGCAGTCCTCTGATGTTCAGTAGGAGCATCGAGGTGATGTGTGTGTTGTTGCCAGTGGTGTCCACCTTGGGTCTATTTGCTGTGTGTGGTCTTGTGTATTGTGGATAGTCCCATCTGTGAGTTTGCGTTTGATGGAGCCAGGTTAGCTGCTGTACAATCTTTGCGCCTGCACAAAAGATTCTTGTTCAGCAGCTGCCCTTTCAATACACATGTGATGGTTTGTAACACGCACTACATCTGCGTACTCAAATACCAGAGGTAGAGTAATATGCTTTATTTAAATAAAGTATAGATAGATAATACATACGGCCTTGTAGGGGCTCCACCTCGAAAGATTTAATCGAACGAGTCGACGCGAGTACTTATATATGTATGTATATATATTTGTTTAGGGATTGTTGTTTGGTTTGATAAATTGATAAATACAGTGATGAAAGGATGTTTTGTACTTACTCTGTCGGTCTCTTTTCCAAATGGCTAAGTTACGGAGACGTAAACAAACCGACATTAGTTGTCAAACTGTAGCGGCTTGACACAAATACCGGTTAAATTGCTCGGAGTCTGGTTCGGTCCAGACCTCCAAGTGGAGAAGAACAGGGACGAAGTAAACGATCAGGGTAGTGACT
>NW_021835512.1:30000-32500 GCF_006345805.1 Octopus sinensis
ATAAAGTACCAGTTTCACACTGGGGTCGATGTAATCGACTTAATCCTTTTGTCTGTCCTTGTTTGTCCCCTCTGTGTTTAGCCCCTTGTGGGTAATAAAGAAATAGGTATTTCGTCTGCCATTACGTTCTGAGTTCAAATTCAGCCGAGGTCGACTTTGCCTATCATCCTTTCGGGATCAATAAATAAAGTAGCAGTTTCACACTGGGGTCGATGTAATCGACTTAATCCTTTTGTCTGTCCTTGTTTGTCCCCTCTGTGTTTAGCCCCTTGTGGGCAATAAAGAAATATATATGAACGGCAGTGACATAACTCGTTGCCTGATTAAAGCTGCCAATGTAACAGACGATCCTTCGGTGCCTCTAGTGTGGAAGTCCGCCATGTTGCAACTATTTTGGGTTTGGTTTCCGGGTTGTGGATAACTTCGTTCGCCTTCTTTCCCACAAGTTTTCGTGACCCAATAAAATGTTAGGATATTACTCTTCCTAGTTAACTAAAATATATAAGTTTATAAAGGGGAATTACTAATACTCAAGGACATTTTGTTCAGTGTTCTGCTATACCCCAGGTTTCGTACAGAATATAATGTATACTAATATGTACACAAGGCCACGAATTTACGTGGAGTAGGGTTATAAACGATTATACTGACTTCAGAACATAACTATACTTTAAGTTGTCTACCCATGAGTAAAGATCATTCACTACCATGTTTCTGATGATGGGATTTACCTCTCTGTCTATATACCTACCCGCTTTGCAATGTTGGAAAATGGAATAAGTATAAAAATGAACATTGTCAATTTAATTTTTAAAATTCCATATGTGGCTGAAGATTGCTCTACATTTTAAAACTGATGTAATACTTACATGTTTAATTAAATGAAGTAGCATGAAACAATTGTACTACAATACCTTTGGATATCCTTGTTGCTTATTTTGATTATATATAAATATATATATATATATATAATATATATATATATATATATATATATATATATATATATATATATACATATATATGCGTGTGTGAATAGTAGACAAAAATTAGAGATAGATAGATAGATAGATAGACAGACAGACAGACAGACAGACAGATAGATAGATAGATAGATAGATAGATAGATAGATAGATAGATAGATAAAGCACATGGTCTAGCGCTAACGTAGGTGCACAGGGGACACAAATCTTCTCCCTCTTTACTCCTAGTTATCAGCCAACCCCCTTTCCACACCCTTCGCCCCTGTCCATTCCTTGATGTTACTCAGCAACCTTCCTTCAGGATCTTCCTATCACCCTTTAGTCAGAGCCTTGTTTATACATGTCCATATTTTCTAAAGGCAGAGTGTCATGGTGTCGTGTTACAACATCATTTTTCACCTTTTTATCACATTGACAGAAGAGTTTTATGGTTCACGGCCTTCCTCTCAATTTCTTCCTTATCACCCTCGTTAGCTTGATGTTCTCTATATAGAGCTGAAAAGCATCTTTCTGTTACATTTCTATAACATCTTATTTCAAACGCCATCGTCTTCGCACTTTCAGCATCTAACGTCCATAATTCGCACCCATAAATTGCAATTGAAGTTATTATTGATCACAACAAAACGAAATTTTGCCATTCTTTTAATCTTTTCTTATTTCCCCCCCAACGAGGTCCGGTTTTTCTGAAGTTGCTATGGCTACTGCAATCTGGCATTAATTTCTTTATTTATTTGATCTCACATCTTCCGTTTTATTATTCTTCTCCAAATATTTAAAAATCATCAACTTGTATGAAAATCTTTCTTACTCTTACAATCGGATTTAGCATTTTCTTTTTGCTTTATTCAATTACCATTATTTTACTTCTTTCTTTTAGCTGGAATAACCATTTCTTATCTTCTTACAGTTGTACTAAGACAAGTTGTTAGATCTTTAAGTGTTTCTATATTTTGTCCTGTTCAATCGATAAAAGGAAGATTACACTCTTCCTTCAATAAAACTTCAAGGGTTTCCGTCATATAACGTATCCTAGAAACACACCGAAATAGGCTGGTAAAAGAACGCGCCCTTGTTTGACACCAACTACTGTTTTGAAGCGGTTGTTTGGTGAATTTCCAGTCAAAAGCAAATTTTTAATGTTCATATGATAATATCTATTTCTTTATTACCCACAAGGGGCTAAACATAGAGGGAACAAACAAGGACAGACATAGGTATTAAGTCAATTACATCGACCCCAGTGCATAACTGGTACTTAATTTATTGACCCCGAAAGGATGAAAGGCAAAGTCGACCTCAGTGGAATTTGAACTCAGAACGCAAAGACAGACGAAATACCGCTAAGTATTTCGTCTGGCATGCAAACATTTCTGCCAGCTCACCGCCTTATATTATAATATCGTTGTGCATAATATCTATAAGGTGTATACACGTGTGAATCGTCACTATTTTGTCTGAGAAACTTCTCAAAGAGACATTTGTTAAAGTCAAAACACAGGACTTCGCTCAGATC
>NW_021835513.1:0-12500 GCF_006345805.1 Octopus sinensis
AACGATAAAAAGAAGAAACGAAATCGAGAAATCTTAGATTCTCATCCATCCTTATTTCAGAAAGCTTAACTAGAACAAAATAACAGAAAATATGTTAAAGTCTGCGAGACAGTAACTCAATCTGAAGCGGGTAGTGTCTTCTTCTAATTCGATAAATGAAACCTATCCATGTGTCTACACCTGCTAAAAATTTCAGATCAAGGCTTAAGCTGAGTTCGACTTTCTGGATCTACGAAAAAATGTGAGATCTTTCTGATACGCATAAGTAGCATTTCTTGGATCCATTAACATATGGTTTGGATTTCTCCAATATTCTCCAATTAATTGTATGTCGTCTGGAGTTACTTTTGAAATTCCATTTGTAACTGTCGAGACCGAAAATCTTTCCCAATGGATAAACTCCGTCATATTCGAAGTTGAAGTTACAGCTACGCTCCAAGACTAATGAATTAATAAGAAGAATTACATCAGGTTATGTGAGGGCGAAATCATGAGACGTTATGCTAGCGACGTATCTTCTTTTCCGCATATCGCTAAAAGTAATGCAACTAAATTGGCTAGCGACATTTCGTTGGAGACCGAAACTCGAAGAATTGCTTCTCTTCAATGGTAGAGCGCCCGTTACATTATATATATATATAAATTAAATTATTATATATATATATATATATAAAAAAGTATATATATAATTAAATATAATACACAAACCTATTACAAGTCATTAAATTGTAATCAAAATAAGAAATGTTTCAAATATAGACAAACTCCTTACAGAAGCTAACCATATATATATATATATATATATATATATATAATATATTATTATATATTAAAGTATATATAGTAATTAATTATTTTACTGTTCTATTATATTTTTAACCTGATGAGCGACTATATTTATATGCAAGTGATTTCTCTACTACTGTAATCCTTTCTTAAATATAACAGCGAAACACGTGTCGTTTTTCTACCTATTATATACATTTTTATTATTTTTGTAATTTACTTAATCTTTACTTTTTAATTGTTATTTTGATTTTAACTTTTCTGTTATATGTAATTTTCTAGATGGTGTAATTTAATTATTCATTTTGAATTGATAAAAGGTGGGCTTTGTCTAATATTTTATATATATGTATATATATATGTATATGTATATATATATATATATATATATATATATATATATATATATATATACAAAATACAAAATGGCTGATCCTTAGAACATTCATACATACGTACGTACGTATGTATGAATGTATGTATGTACGTATGTATGCATGTAAGTATATACTTATATTATATATCACAAAATTCCCTGTTCGATTAGAAATAAAAACATAATAGGCAAAATAACATACATAAACATGCAGTTTATACAACGCATACAAACCAAAAGTAATGAGAAAAATATCGCAAGTTCGATGGTGAATTTTATGTGTCAACTGAGATGGAAGACCAGAGCGAAATTCCATGCGGTGTTTGTTTCTCCCTCTGCGCTCTGAGTTCAAATATTTGCCAAGGTCAAATGTTCTCTTCCTCTTCACGTGAGCTGCTGAAAAACGTAACACGGGGAATATTAATCACTCTAATCTCGCTTTGTCTCGCTTTGATTGTGTAGTTTTATTGCGCTACGAGGAAGTCGTGATATACAGCAATGAGATACAGCATCAGAACTGATAGAAGACTATAGTCAAACAGATGAATCTCCAGAGAAAACAAAAGAACTGCTTATATTCCAACACTTGCTGGCTGTAAATGATGATGACAGCGTGTGAGAATCGAATACCCAGCATTCAATGCGACTTGCTCGGAACATTATGGAAATATGAAAAAAAAACAAAAAACAAAAACAGAACAACGACAGCCAAAAAGCAAAACAAAATATAAACGACTGAACGAATACAATGGATGTGTAGACAAAACAAAACATGACATATTGCTTGGCTATGTCATATCTCAGCAAAAAAAAATCTCCGATCATGAAAGACGAACAAGCAATAATGTGATATAGACAGAAAATATAAAATATAAATAATGCCGCAATTTGAACATGGTATAAACAATATGTTAACAAACTCTCAATTGACATAGATATATACAAAACACACGCACAATTCACACGTACAAAACACACACATATTTGTATCTATGTATATCTACACATATATACATACACACACACACATACACACACAAACACACACACAAACACACACACACACACACACACATATATATATATACATATATATGTATATATGTATAAATACACATACACACACACACACACACACACATATATATATATATATATATATGTTATGGATATCTATATATATATATGAATGTATAAATGCCTATGTGCGCATATAATATGGATACATACATATAAATATATATGTGTATATATATATGTATATATGTATATATGTATATGTACATCTATCTATCTATCTATCTATCTATCTATCTATCTATCTATCTATCTATCTATCTATCTATCTATCTATCTCTCTCTCTATATATATATATAACTGCATATGATATTTATATTCTTGCATATATATGTATATGCATGTTTATATATTCATATACATATACATCGTGGTATACTTATATGTACGGATACAGAAACTCGAATTAATATACATACACTCACATATGTATATATAAAGACGTATGTTGGTGTGTAGGAAATCACAAATGGGCATTCATGCATCCACACACACACAAACACACATACACACACACTCACATATATACACACACACACACGGACACGGGCCTATGTATATATTCATGAATGCACATGTGTAATTACGCATGTAATTAATTCATATGAATGTTGCGCATACTAAAGGATTTTCACATGTATATCCAGTAGAATGAGCATTCCTGCAGTGTGATAGCACATGGGAGCCGACAGCAGCAGCAGAAAAGACTTGTTATGATCGTTAAAAGGTTATTACGCAGATGATGTGAAATAATACACACACACACTCATACAGACACACACACACACACACACACTGTCTCTCTCACACTTACACGTATGTATGTATGTATATATGTATGTATGCATGTATGTATGTATGTATGTGTGTATGTATGTATGCGTGTGTATGTATGTGTGTATGTATATATGTATGTATGTATATATGTATATATGCATTCAAAATGTGACCGCGTGTGTACCGTTGGCGATTTTTTTCCTCTGTCTTCCCTTCTCTGGATCTTTCCTTCTCCTATGTTTCCGACGAAGAGCTCCGCTCGAAACGTTAAAAGCCCCTTCTTTCCTTCTTTCCTGAGCGTCCAATAATACTATATTTGTTCCACGTCCTCGCGTTGTTGTGTTTTTTTTGTGCTTTCTTGTTTGGATTAACTTTATGTATGTATGTATGTATGTATGTATGTACGTATGTATGTATGTATGTGTGTGTGTATGTATGCATGTATGTATGTATGTAGATGTATGTATGTATGTATGTATGTATGTATGTATGTATATATGCATGTATGTATGTTGTATGTATGTATGTATGTATGTATGTATGTGTGTATGTATGTATGTATGTATGTATGTATGTATGATGTGTGTGTGTGTATGTATGTATGTATGTATGTATGTATGTATGTATATATGCATGTATGTATGTATGTATGTATGTATGTATGTATGTATGTATGTATGTGTGTATGTATGTATGTATGTATGTATGTATGTATGTATGTATGTATGTATGTATGTATGTATGTGTGTATGTATGTATGTATGTATATATGCATGTATGTATGTATGTATGTATGTATGTATGTATGTATATATGCATGTATGTATGTATGTATGTATGGTATGTATGTATGTATGTATGTATGTATGTATGTATGTGTGTATACGTGCATGTATGTATGTATGTGTGCATGTATGTATATATGTATGTAAGCAAATATGTATGTATATATGTATGTATGTATGTATGTATGTATGTATGTATATAGACAGAGGATATAAAATATAAATAAAGATCGGAACTTGAATATGATATAAACAATATGTTAACAGACAATTGATTGACACAGATGTACAAAAACACAAAGAGACTTTACACATAAATCACGCGCATATAAACAAATTAGCATGTGCTGATTTTATAAGTGGTGACGAATGTTACAATTCTGTAAATAACAATAATATTTCTTCTTATATGTTTAGAGCTTAAAAGCTATCACCATGTGGTCTAATATTAGGGTATATAAGGGCTACACGGAAAGAAAGTGGGTTTCCGTTGGCATAGGGCACGAACCCACACCTCTATGCTTTCGCGAAAATTGTGCTACGATTTACACCAGCATACCCACCTAACCCTTCACGTTCGATTAAGATAAGCAGTAGCTTATCAGGATTTTACAATTCTGTAAATAATACCCTCTGTGTGAAAAGTCTGGATGCATCCGAAAAAATATATATTATGAAACAAAAATAAACACAAAATTTATTACACTAATCTGTTACCACCACGACAGTCAACTATTTGACGCCGAACACGAGTTTGATGTTGAATACATCCACGAATTTTCCGCTCAGATTGCTCTTCCCAAGACTACAAGACGGCTTCGTGCAATTCATGCCTCGTTGCAGGGTTTTTCAGTTCAACTTTATCGGCCAAAACTTTGAAAATGCCTTCATCTAAAGTTAATAATGATTCTGCTAATTCCACGTGTAAACATGTGTTGAATAGAACTCACTGAATAAATCTTAATTAACTGCGTTGCCAATTGTATGCACCTGACATATGCTAACGTGTATGCAGCCAGACTTTTCACACAATTATTTTCTAATTATGTAAATAATGATATTTGATAAGTTTACAGATTATACATATATGTATACGTGCATATGGGTATTTAAACTAAAGCGTCTGGAAACTGTTCCGCATTGAATATTCTCGCAGCGGATTTGTAAAATCACTTCGCAAAATCTTCGGAGAAAAACAACATAAATAAAAACTATAAGATAAACGACATCCACAAAAATATTCATAAGAATAATTTTAGGGAAATTGAAAATTATAGCATGAAAATAAATAAATATATTGTGTGGAAGCACTCCGTCGGTTACGACGATGAGGGTTCCGGTTGATCCGATCAACGGAACAGCCTGCTCGTGAAATTAACGTGTAAGTGGCTGAGCACTCCACAGACACGTGTACCCTTAACGTAGTTCTCGGGGATATTCGGCGTGACACAGAGAGTGACAAGGCCGGCCCTTTGAAATACAGGTACAACAGCAACAGGAAGTGAGATTGAGAGAAAGTTGTGGTGAAAGAGTACAGCAGGGATCACCACCAATCCCTGCCGGAGCCTCGTGGAGCTTTAGGTATTTTCGCTCAATAAACACTCACAACGCCCGGTCTGGGAATCGAAACCGCGATCCTACGACCGCGAGTCCGCTGCCCTAACCACTGGGCCATTGCGCCTCCAAATATATTAATATAACACGCACACAAAACACATAATGACTTTCGTTACTAGTCATAATAGTTTAATTGAAACAGGATGCAGACGACTATGTTTGACTGGAAAACGAAAACAACGCGAAATTAATTCAATAAAAGTATTGAAAATTACAATTCTTTCGGAAGAAACGGAGAGAATAGAAAGGAACGAAAATTGATAACGAAAACAGCAACCAGAATATAAAAAAAAAAAAAAATTAGCTAAGAATATATTTGTATGTTTCGTGGAACCTATGTCCACAAGCTATACGATTCGCTTTTGTTATACGACAAAGATAGCACATTTGAAGTAAAGACACCATTTTGAAACTGCAGACACTAACCATCGTACCAAATATCGCTTTCTGTTTCGTAGCAGAAAAAAACATCTTTTGTCGTCACTGTAATGATATTATATTTCATTTATATATATATATACACACACATTTCCATATATATATATATAATATATATATATATTATATATATAAACACATACATATATATATATATATATATATATATATATATATATATGTATGTATATGTATTTGTATATATGTGTATATGTGTATATGTGTATATGTGTTGGTGTGAATATATTTCTATATATGTATATATGTGTATGTATCTATATACATATATATCTATACATATGTATATTTAAGTATATATATGTACGTGTGTGTATATATATAAACACACATATATGTATGTATACAAATATATATATATACATATAGATGTTTATATACGAAAAAATGTTCGTTTCTATGTTTTCGTTTTTAGGTTTTCGTTTCTCATTGTGTTCAAAGTTTTTTCGATGTCCTGTACCCATATATGCATGTATATATACATATATATGTAGGTATGTACATATATGCATGTATATATGCACTTGTTTATATATTATTTATATTATTATATAGATATATATATACAAATATATTATATATATATATATATATATTATATATTATATATATATATATATAATATATATATATATAATATATATATATATAATATATATATATATATATATGTATGTATATGTATTTGTATATATGTGTATGTATCTATATACATATATATCTATACATATGTATATTTAAGTATATATATGTACGTGTGTGTATATATATAAACACACATATATGTATGTATACAAATATATATATATATATATATATATATGTATGTATATGTATTTGTATATATGTGTATGTATCTATATACATATATATGTAGGTATGTACATATATGCATGTATATATGCACTTGTTTATATATTATTTATATTATTATATAGATATATATATATATACACACACATTTCCATATATATATATATACACACACATTTCCATATATATATATATATAATATATATATATATATGTATGTATACAAATATATATATATATACACACACATTTCCATATATATATATATATATACATATAGATGTTTATATACGAAAAAATGTTCGTTTCTATGTTTTCGTTTTTAGGTTTTCGTTTCTCATTGTGTTCAAAGTTTTTTCGATGTCCTGTACCCATATATGCATGTATATATGCACTTGTTTATATATTATTTATATTATTATATAGATATATATATATATACATATAGATGTTTATATACGAAAAAATGTTCGTTTCTATGTTTTCGTTTTTAGGTTTTCGTTTCTCATTGTGTTCAAAGTTTTTTCGATGTCCTGTACCCATATATGCATGTATATATACATATATATGTAGGTATGTACATATATGCATGTATATATGCACTTGTTTATATATTATTTATATTATTATATAGATATATATATATATATATATGTATGTATATGTATTTGTATATATGTGTATGTATCTATATACATATATATGTGTGTGTGTAGCTATATACACATACACAACAATACATACAAATAAAATCATTTGTATATTTACAATGTTGATATATGTATATATGCGTGTGTATACGTACATGTGTATGTGTATGTAAACATACACGTATATCTACACTGGAATAAATAACACGCACACATGCACCCCACACACACGCACACACACATTCAGCCATTGAAAACCTCGTATTCATTCACCATATTAAAATGATACTAACTTTAGCGTGTTGCAAAAAATTAGAATCAATTTCTATTTGTAAATCAAAATGAATTCATACAGAACCGTTTGAACTCACTTATTCCCTTGCTCTTCTATTCGCGTGCACTTCTATTCGCGTGCACTTCTATTCTTTTGCATTTCTATTCCCTTGCACTTCTATTCTGTTCCATCTTTTCACAACCTTTATTCTTCTGTCCTCCTTATTCTCTCAGCTGTATTAGGTTTTTGATTTTTGGTCATGTTCCCTTTATTTTGTTTTTCCTCTTCTTCCCCTCCTCCATCATCATCATCATCATCATCATCATCGTCGTCGTCGTCGTCGTCATCCGTCGTCCTCACCGTCAACGTGTTCTTTTTCTTGTTCTTGTTCTAGTTGTTCTACTTCTTCCGCTTTAAATTTCTTTGTCTTGTATTTGTTCATGTTGTTGTTATTGTTGTAGCTGAAAGAAAATCAGGTAGGAGATATACAGCTTAATACAGATCAATGAAAAGGAGACGGATAGGGGGAGCTATATAACAAATGATAGTGCTACCTTGCCCGATAAATACACCTAAGAAAGTGCGTTGAGGAATGTAATCTGAAAGCACTCCGTCGGTTACGACGACGAGGGTTCCGGTTGATCCGAATCAACGGAACAGCCTACTCGTGAAATTAACGTGTAAGTGGCTGAGTACTCCACAGACACGTGAACCCTTAACGTAGTTCTCGGGGATATTCAGCGTGACACAGAGAGTGACAAGGCCGGCCCCTTGAAATACAGGTACTACAGAAACAGGAAGTAAGAGTGAGAGAAAGTTGTGGTGAAAGAGTACAGCAGGGATCACCACCATACCCTGCTGGGGCCTCGTGGAGCTTTAGGTGTTTTCGCTCAATAAACACTCACACCGCCCGGTCTGGGAATCGAAACCGCGATCCTACGACCGCGAGTCCGCTGCCCTAACCACCGGGCCATTGCGCCTCCACGTTGAGGAATGTAATATAAAAATTTAAAAGCAAATGGCAGAAGTTTGTTACATATTCAAAATAGGAATATGAACACCTGACTGAAATTTTGTGGGATGTTTACTCCAACGATCAGAATGGGGTATACTGAAGCGTGCCCAGAATAGGCCCGTTGGTAAATGCAGCAGCTCTTCGACTCCTCTTAGTTGAGACTAGTGCTCTACCTGGTGATAACGAAAGTGACGCTTATAGACGTACAAAAGGCGGAAGACTCCGAATAATAAGGAAGCGAAACACTAACTGCCTGAGGGAGATAACAATACATTAGAGGAAGAACTAATTTTAGATATATTAATTTAACATTTTTTTTTTGTTTTTTACTGCTTTCACACCGTTGAAAAGAAATTTATAAATTATACGCAGAGAGAATCAGCCGTACATTTAGTTGAATCGCAGTATATACATATAGACAACCATTTACATACAGACACGCGTTCACACAGAAAAAACATGTTTTCCCATTTACATACACCATTAGTCATCATAGTAAAGTTATATATATATATATACACATACATACATGCATACATATGTATATATATATATATATATATATATATATATATATATAACACACACGCACATATATATACGTATATATATATGTATATATATATATGCGCATCCTCAAAACTTGAGATATATGTATATACATACACACATACAGACAGACATACATACACACATATATACATATATACATACATAAATACACACGCGCGCTCTCTCTCTCTCACACACACATATATACATATAAGTATATATGTAATTGTATATATATATACGTTAATTTATATATTTTTATATATGTATATACAGACAAATATATATTTATACATGTACATACGCACACAACACAGACACACACAAACACACACAACCACAAACACACACATATATATATATATATAGCTATACATATACGCACATATCCCCGTTCTCAAATGAGTATCAACGCACGTATGCATTTTTAATTAAAAGTATTTATATTTTCAATACATTCTATTGACTGCCCCCTTTACTTTTTCTATTTATTTCATTTATATTCTCTGTTTTTTTTTTACCTCTGCTTAATTTTTTTTTATCTTTTCACAAACCAAAATCGTCTTTTGGAAGCAATTCAATAAAATTTTCTTTAAAATGCAAACGCAGTTCCTAGCCGACATTCTAAAAGAAAAACCGAAAATATATATAAAGTCTTCCATTGAAATTTGTCTGCCACTCTTTTTGTAATTATTATTATTATTTTTGTTGTTATAATAATAATATTATAATTATTATTATTGTTATTAGCATTATTATTATTAGCCTTGTTGTTCTTGTTGTTGATGTGACTGTCTTGGTTGTATTTGTCCTTGCGGTTGCTAATAGTATTATGGTTAGTGTAAGCGCCATAGCGGTAATGGTTATTATTATTATTATTATTATTATTATTATATTGGTATGATTATTACTATTAGTATTATTATTATTATTATTGGTATTACTACTACTACTACTACTACTATACTACTACTACTACTACTACTACTACTACTACTATTATTATTATTATTATTATTATGACTATTACTATTATTACTATTATTACTATCCTTATTATTATTATTATTATCATTATTGTTATTATTGTTATTATTCTCATTATCATCATTATTATTATTGCTATTATTATTATTATTATTATTATCATCATTATTATTATTATTATTATTATTATTATTATTATTATTATTATTATTATTATTGTTATTATTATTATTATTATTATTATTATTATTATTATTATTATTATTATTATCATTAGCATTAAATGAGAATTATAAATATGTATTTTTGAACTGTTATCGATTTGTTGCTAAATTTTTGTTTGTCTTCGCGGTGCTTATACACTAATCACGTGACAAACTAACTTATTTTATTTTCATTAATCTCCGCACGTAGGTAAAGGTCTAGCACATATTTTTTTATTCCTTTTGTTTTTGTTTTTGTTGTTGTTGTTGTTGTTGTTGTCTTCTCACTGCTACTTAAATACATAATGTCTGTATTCGTTTTGCACAGAATATACATAGAAGAATCAATCGAAGACACACTCAAACAGGTAAACACTTACTCTTGCCCATGCGCAGACCCAGAGAAATGTTCATGAACCTATGTAGGTATCAACCTGTCGCTCTTTCTCTCTTTCTCTCTTTCTATCTCTCTCTTTCTCTCTCTTTCTCTCTCTCTCTCTTTCTCTATCTATCTATCCGTCTGTCTGTCTGTATGTCTATCTCTCTGCTTGCCTGCCTGTCTGTCTGTCTGTCTGTCTATCTATCTATCTATCTATCTATCTATCTATCTATCTATCTCTATCTATCTATCTATCTTATCTATCTATCTATCTATCTATCTATCTGTCTATCGTCGTTGTCTATCTATTATCTATCTATCTATATATCCTATCTATCTGTCTTCATTCTGTCTGTCTGTCTCATAAATCCCTATCTATCTATATATCGATCATCTATCTATATATCTATCTATCTATATGTCTATATGTCTGTCTGTCTATCTATCTATATATCTATCTATCTATCTATCTATCTATTATCTATCTGTCTGTCTGTCTGTTCGGTATGCTAATCTATATATCTATTCTATCTATCTATCTATCTATCTATCTATCTATCTATCTAATCTATCTATCTGTCTATCTATCTATCTATCTATCTATCTATTCATCTTCTATCTATCTATCTATCTATCTATATCTATATATATATATATAATATATATATATATATATGTATATATATATGTGATTGTGTGTGTGTGTGTGTGTGTATATATATATATAAATACAAAACCCATGTGCTTTATATATATATGCATATATTTATATTTATACACACATACACATATAGATATATACCTCTACATATAAATACACACGCATAGGTATATACGCACCTGAGTGTGAATATAAATATGTATAAAACTACAGATGTGAAGACGTAAGGATGTATATGTTTTGTGGAAATAGAAATACGCAAATATACATAGATCCAGACAGAAATACAATGAAGCATATACCCAGTTTTATATACATAAACGCACACACACGTTTATATACATAGAGATACCTGCATAGAAAAAGAAAGATATGTAAGCAAATTTCGTCGAAACCAGACATGCTGTGAATGAAATATATATATGTTTTGTTACCACTTTTACCCCTCCGAAAAAAATCACATATTTTATTTAATTTGCTTTGAGGGAAAGATTGTTTCAAGGAAGTCGTGTCTCGCCTTTACCTTCGAAACACGGAGCAGACGAAGCAGAAGCGGCTGAAGACGGAGAATATTCCTTGTGTTGTATGTCATGTACTCTCTTTATACGTTGATTAAAAAAATTGTCCGTTTCCATGGTTTTGTGTTTATGTTTTCGTTTCTCATTGTGTTCGACGTATTTTTGGTGTCCTGTACCCATATACGCATGTATATATACATGTAGATATAGGTACGTACATATATGTATGTATATACGCATATGTTTTATTTATTATTTTGTTATTATATATATATATATATGTATATATATGCGTGTGTGTGTGTGTGTGAGCATCATATACAATTACTACTTTCATGTCTTCGCAAATTTACGCCTGTAAAATCCCAGCAAAGTATGAAGAATCAACATTAGAAATCTTTTTTGGAATCCTGCAATTAAAGGACGAATCCAAATTCAATCTTCAATATATATATATATATATATATGAACATACAAATGTATATAGACCAGTTTCTTCAAAGTTATGTTGTCGCCTCACAATAAATTTATATACAGCATGAAAATTGGCTTAAAATCCCATGTGTCCTTATT
>NW_021835513.1:17500-25000 GCF_006345805.1 Octopus sinensis
ATAAACAA
Source organism: Octopus sinensis (assembly GCF_006345805.1). Taxonomy (NCBI): domain Eukaryota; kingdom Metazoa; phylum Mollusca; class Cephalopoda; order Octopoda; family Octopodidae; genus Octopus; species Octopus sinensis. The sequence continues at coordinate 17,509 of NW_021835513.1, forward strand.
CAGCTTCTCTGTTTGTCGCAAATATCGTGTAGTAGCAATGTTATGGCGGATGAAAACATTTCAAAACAACGCCATTTTCTATGCAGATTTCTCGATCTGTAGTAATGTTAGAGAACGTCATTTACTTCAACAGTTTCACGTGACTAAAGCGGCTCTGCGTGAACCTACGTCGTGATTTAGCTTAAAATGCCAATATAATGGAAATGATCAATTAGCTGTCACTGGGATTGGTGTATGACCTTCCAACGGGTTACATAGATGATGCTCTGAATTGTCTTGGAGTACATTAAACGAGATTGCTATGCGTTCAATAAATAATCATTCTAATCAAGATTATTGGCGTTAGTTAACGTAAGTGCAATCTTCAGCACTATTACGGCGGCCACCACCACTCTGCTTGCACAGGAACGGTGCAGCATAACAGAAAATGAATCATCTATTTCACTGTGAATCTCTCTTCCCCCCCCCCATTTTCTGTCTGTCTGTCTCTGTCTTTCTCTGTGTCTCTCTCGCTCTCTCTAACTTTCATCGATCCATTATGCTTTGTTTTAACAGTGCATGTGCAAAAGTAATGCAGTTGTTTGAAATATCTTTGTATATAATGTTGACACACAATTATGTTTTTGATTGATTTGATGTACGATGCATGTAACTAGGACCTGACCTATTGTTGGACACTCGCGTTATGAATGGAGAAACGGTTGCACAAATTTATAATAAATATATTCGAATGCAAATAAATGGCTCCGGTTTAAAGAATTTAATGTTACGCCCACTCATAGACAATCACACATACACACACAGTTACACACATGCACACAAATGTGCACACACTCACACACACAAACACACACGCACACACACACACACACATACAAATGTGCACACACAGACAGAAACATATAAACACACGGCGAGCTGGCAGACTCGTTAGCACGCCGGGCGAAATGAGTAGCCTTATTTCATCTGCCGCTACATCCTGAGTTCAAATTACGCCGAGGTCAACTTTGCCTTTCATCCTTTCGGAGTCGATAAATTAAGTACCAGTTATGCACTGGTGTCTATGTAATCGACTTAATCTCTTTGTCTGTCCTTGTCTGTCCCCTCTATGTTTAGCCCCTTGTGGGTAGTAAAGAAATAGATATAATATTTCACATTAAATAAGGCTATAGCTGGCAGAATCGTTAGTATGCAGGGCGAAATGCGTAGCGGCTGACGAAATACCGCAAAGCATTTCGCCCAGCATACTAAAGTTTCCACCAGCTCGCCGCCTTAAGAATATTAATAACTGTGGGGAGCTGGCTGAAATTGTTAGGACGCCGGGCAAAATGCTTTGCGGTATTTCGTCTGCCGTTACGTTCTGAGTTCAAATTCCGCCGATGTCGACTTTGCCTTTCATCCTTTCATGGTCGATAAATTAAGTACCAGTTACGCACTAGGGTCGATGTAATCGACTTAATACCTATGTCTGTCCTTGTTTGTCCCCTCTGTGTTTGTCCCCTTGTGGGCAATAAAGAAATAAGAAACACACAAACACAAACCGGCTCATAGGACACACACACACACACATATGAAGGCACACAAATGTTCATACACAAACAGACACACACCATACACACACACACAATCACACAAACATGCACAGTCAAATGCACGCTCGCACAGAGAAAAATACCAGTCGACACATACATGTGCTCACACTCACACACACATACGTACAAACACATTCGCACACACACGCACACATAATTAAACATACATACCAAAACATATTCACACACACACATGAATCAACGCACACAGCACACACACGAGGGGGTGGGGGATGAAAAGGCCCGGGCTTTGGGCAAAAGAAAATCAAAGCGGACCAATTAATTAGGCCTTGATTCAACATATTCCCCTCTCAGATTCGCTCCTTTATTGCAGTTGTCCTTCAGTTTTTCTAAGCCCTGTAAAAGAAGTTGAAATATTGGGCCTCAAACAAGGCCTTTCGCAACACCCATAAGACCAAGAACCGATATATATATATATATATCACCGTGATCACCGTGACCGACCAGGCTATCAGATGTTGCTACACATCGCTAGTCACAATGCGCTTCGCATTGTTTTAGCCTTCAAATGACGCCACCCCGCTGGCTAAGCGAGCAGGCCAACAGAGGAAAGAGTGAAGAAAGTTGTGGCGAAAGAGTACAGCAGGGATCGCCACCACCCCCTGCCGGAGCTTCGTGGAGCTTTTAGGTGTTTTCGCTCAATAAACACTCACAACGCCCGGACTGGGAATCGAAACCGCACTATATATATATATATATATATATATATACATAAACATACGTATATACATATTTACGTATAAAATAAATAAAAGCAGATCTAGTATAAGAAATCTTATTAGTTACATATACTTAATATACATACTTCGTATATTTCCGGTGGTGTACGTACACTCTCGAAGCGCCAGGTGTTAAAACATCTCAGCCTCATGGACAGGCGAGGTAACTCACTTTGAATTTTCTTCGTGAGTGATGGACAGCGATTTTTCACCATTATTGTGGCTTCTCAACATTACGTAACTGTCAAATGGGGGCAGAAATGGAGATTTTCTATTTTCTATACTTACTGTGGAGGAGAGACGAAGAGGGATCTATCTATCTATCTATCTATCTATCTATCTATCTATCTATCTATCTATCTATCATCTATCTATCTATCTATCTATCTATCTATCTGTACTATTTACCGCTCACTCAGAGATTAAATATAGTATATATATATATATATATATATATATAAGAATTTTTTGCGTAATGAGATAAAAAACCAAGGCTGTGTAGATATTAGAGCATTTATAGATAGAAGGTCTTACAGCTGTTTCTAGGATATTTATTAATTATATCCCTTCATCGCAGATGGTGTGAGAGGATGGTTAAGTAATAGTTAATTTAGATGGGATGCAAAATAGAGAGTGAAGTGCAGGAAAGAAAACAGATGTTAGATATGCAGGTATATTGAAGTTGTAGACCCATTTTTTAGGCAGAATGTTATATATGTAAGATTCCAACATCAAAACCCGATGTCAAGATGTGGTGGGCACAAACACACACATACACACACATCTTTATCTATACACGCACACACATATATATATATATATATACCCACATACATGGGTATCTATCTATCTATCTATCTATCTATCTATCTATCTATCTATCTATCTATCTATCTATCTATCTATCTATCTCTCAATCTATCTATCTAATCAATCAATCTATCTATCTATCTATCTATCTATCTATCTATCTATCTATCTATCTATCTATCTATCTATCTATCTATCTATCTATCTATTTATCTATCTATCTATGTGTCTATATACACAAACACACAGACACACACACACACAGACACATATATATACATATATATATATGTAAGTGTATATATATAGATATCCATGTATGTGGGTGTATATATGTATAGATATAGATGTGTGTATGTTTTAATGTTTTTACGTCCTCGTAACAGTGGTTCGGCAAAACTTGGTGATAGAATAAGTCCCAGGTATGAACAAAAGACAAAAAATTATAAACAAAAAAAAGAAAAAACAGACAAACAAAACAAACAAGTAAGCCCTGGGGTCGATTCCTTCGACTAAAAATTCTTCAAGCCGGTCCTCAGCAATGGCCGTAATCTAATTCCTGAAACAATTAAAAGATAAAAGTTGAAAACTATGAATGAGAAACTAAAAGAAAAAAACTTCGTAAGAAATAAGCACACACAAAAAAGACGAAAAGCAACGTAGTATTTGAATTCAATGCATGTTTTTCTCGAAAATTCTTTCATTTCTTTATTCGAAATGCTAATCCGCTTCGTTTTTGTGTCGAACTTATTGTCTCCCTTGTAGCAGCTGCAGTTTCAATGGAAACTGACTGTATGCGGATAATGTGGTAATTAACGTAATAACGTAATAAGGTCGAATTGAACAGCGAACTGGCAGAAAGTGATAGAATATGACATTTAGTACCAATTAATGTTGGGTTGTAATTCTCTCGAAGGTGCCGAATTTCGAGGATGTTGATGGTGTGGAATAAAACCCGGCGTTATTCATTCCGTTTGTCTAAATTCTGCGTTAAACTCGTCTCTTGTCATCTGCCTTTTATTCTTTTGAGATTAAGTAAAGTAACAGTCCAAAATGGAGGTAGAGTTTCGAACTAAATGGTTTGTAATATTTACTCAGGGACTAAGGCAATATTCCTAGCACGAGAGAGGAAATGCTTATCGGTTTACCGTCTATAAGGTGGCGAGCTGGCAGAAACGTTAGCAGGCCGGGAGAAATGCTTAGCCGTATTTCGTCTGCCGCTACGTTCCGAGTTCAAATTCCGCCGAAGTCGGCTTTGCCTTTCATCCTTTCGGGGTCGATTAAATAAGAACAGTTACGCACTGGGGTCGATATGATCGACTTAATCCCTTTGTCTGTCCTTGTTCGTCCTGTCTGTGTTTAGCCCCTTGTGGGTAATAAAGAAATAGGTTTCTCGTCTGCCGTTACGTTCTGAGTTCAAATTCCGCCGAGGTTGACTTTGCCTTTCTTCCTTTCGGGGTCGATAAATTAAGTACCAGTTACGCACTGGGGTCGATGTAATCGACTTAATCCGTTTGTCTGTCCTTGTTTGTCGTCTCTGTGTTTAGCCCCTTGTGGGTAGTAAAAAATAGGTATTTTGCCCATTGCTATGTTCTAAGTTCAAATTCCGCCGTGGTCGATAGATTTACTACCAGTGAAACCCTGAGGACGGTGTAATCGATTTGTCCCCTCCTCACAAATTTAAGGCTTTTTGCTTATGGTAGATAGATACCAGTTGAGCACAGTGATCAATATGATAGACTTTCTTCCACCAACGAAATTGCTGGCCCAGTTCAAAAATTTGAAAGAGTGAATATTTATTTCATGAGTGGTGTGTGTTAAGTCTATAAAATTGTGCATACAGTATATAAAGTGCCTCAAGTACTCATCGTGCTCCAATTTCTTTCAATGAGTAACAGACGAGCGACCATCTTTCCATATAGACACAACACAGGCTACGCTTTCAGGTTTTTTGTAGAATGTTTTCAGAAATAGCTCAATAGGTTTACCATCATCGCTGAACAACCAGTGGTGGTGAGTTCGCGGCTACAGTAGCTTAGATGTTGGGCCAAATAGAACAATGCAATAATTTCCAAGCTTAAAAAAAAATAAGTACAACAGACGGTTTTTTCGACTAAAAGTTAGTCAAGGCGGAGCCCCATCATGGCCACAGTGTTACAAAGTAAAAATGAAGAGGAACGATGAGCATTAACAATGAACAGGTCAAAGGTAAAAGATATATATATATATATATATATATACATATATATATATGTGTGTATATATATATACATACATATACATACGTACATACATATATTTACGTATATATACTCATACATATGAAAGAAGATTTTAAAATGCAATTTTAAAGGGTATTTATTTACTTGACCGGTTTCACATTTTTAGAAAAAAGATTGTCAAAAGTAAATTGTAAAGCTTTGTAGAAGCTTTGCTGTGTTAAGTACTGGTTGTCACAAAAGTATTAAAATACATATATGCATTCTTTGCTAATAATAATAAGAAAATGATAAAAACAGTTTACAAGGATGTATTTAAGAAAATATTTGGAGTTCAATAAAAATCGTGTTTTATGGAACTCCTTATACTTTTCAAACCTTCTTTCATGTATATTTTCCACATACATCCTTTGATACACACACACACACAGACACACGCACACACACACACGCAACACACACACACACACATATATATATATATATATACACATATGTGTGTGCACATACATATACATATGTATGTGCCGTTAATTTGGCTGTTCGGCAAAAGAAACTTATAGAATAAATGCGAAGCTTAAAATACTGGGGCCAATTTCTTTTATGAAACCTTTCAAGAGATTGCTCCAGCATGGCCGCATTTTAAAGACGGAAATACTAAAAAGATTAATAAGAAACGATTGCTCTAATACAGCAACAGACACGTAAACCCAGTTACGCTATTTCTTTAATCTCTCTACTTAAGCTAATCCGATATTGTCAGATGGACTCCATATTAATGCGAATAAAATCATACTTCTTGAAGAAATAGTTAGGTTAATGTTAAATCAGATTAACAGTTGATATTATTGAGGATTAATATTAATTATGTCGGAGTACAACCCGTATTGCAACAAATGTCGTTGCACTGCGTACTAATGGGTTATTAGTGTAGGTTAATACGTCTTAACGGAGATTAAACCACAAGATACGTTGCACTGCTGGAATTAGAGTTAATTAAAGCGAAGGGTCAATCAGGTGCCAAGTAATGCATATTAATGCTGATTAAAGAAAGTTTCTTGGAGAAGATGTGTTGTGGGAAGCTTAGTGCCTTGTAATGGAGAATAATGGTAAATTAATTGCAGATAAAAGCTGTTATGTGACAGAAAGTACTGCAGCGGTTATTTCATTACCGAGTATTACATGCTGAATGACAGTAGGATCAGACGGAATAAACCTATAGGAGGCGCTCATTATTAGGGTTGAAGAATAAGGAGGAGTTAAGTGAGAGAGCTGGTACAATTGCTAGCAAGCCGGGTGAATTGCTCAGCGGTATTTCGTTCGTCTTCACGTTCTGGGTTCAAATTGTGTGTAAAGGTTGTGGGAAGAATGTATAGCTTGTTGGAAGATATTATATATTTTATTCTTCTTTTCTACTCTCGGCACAAAGACCGAAATTTTTGGGAAGAAGGGTCCAGTCAATTAGATCGACCTCAGTACGCAACAGGTACTTAATTTATTGACCGCGAAAGGATGAAAGGGAAAGGCGACCTCGGCAGAATTTGAACTCAGGACGTAAAGACAGACGAAATACCTCTAAGCATTTCGTCCAACGTACTAATGTATCTGCCAGCTCACCGCCTTTAAGATTATTTCCTACTATAGGGTCAAGGCCTGAAATTTGGGGAGTGGTCTAGTCATTTAGATCGACTCCAGTACGCAACTGGTATTCAGTTTATTGACCCCGAAAGGATGAAAGGCAAAGTCGACCTCGGCGGAATTTGAACTCAGAACGTAGCGGCAGACGAAATACGAAGGACAGACAAACGGATTAAGTCGATTATATCGACACCTGTGCGTAACTGGTACTTATTTTATCGACCCCGAAAGGATAAAAGACAAAGTCATTTTTGGCGGAATTTGAACTCAGAACGTAACGGCAGGCATATATATCTATTTCTTTACTACCCACAAGGGGCTAAACACAGAGGGGAACAAGCAAGGACAGACAAACGGATAAGTCGATTATATCGACCCCAGTGCGTAACTTGTTCTTATTTAATCGACCCCGAAAGGATGAAAGGCAAAGTCGACCTCGGCAGAATTTGAACTCAGAACGTAACTGCAAATGAGATACCGTTAAGCATTCTGC
>NW_021835513.1:35000-45000 GCF_006345805.1 Octopus sinensis
GAGAAGGAGATAACAAAATTCTAAGACAGAGAATGTACTACACTTCCAAATATAGTATTAAAAAAACCCAAAAAAAAACCAAACAAACATACAAAAAACAAGAAAAGAAACTGTGCTGTTGTTGTATTATGTCACTGATGATAGTTCCCTGCAATTTCTTGCTGTCAGAAATTTCACTTCAACAAATTTTCGAAGAATGTAACACTGAAATTTCGAAAATAAATTAGCCAATATAGTTAGGAATAATTAAATTATAATTGCTTTTGAATTACAGGTTGTAATTTTGAAAGAAATGTTTGAGATCTATTTGTGAGCGCACTTGCCATTAATTATCGAGTCAGACACTTTAACATTTGTTAAAAGTTTTGCTTAAATAGAATAATATTGTAGAAGGGAGCACACTGCAAAGCCTTTGGCGATTTATGCTAGGTAGTTGTCAGAATCGATATAATTGCTAATATATTAATTCTAAATGACAAAACACCAGTTAAAACTGAGTTCCTATAACAAATTATTTCTTTGTATTTATTTGAGTTACTTAAAAAAAAAAATGTATATTATTATAATTACACTTGGTGTAAATTACAATTTAAAATTGAATTTCCGAAGTTTTCTTAAAAACCAAAGTTCCGAAGATTCCCGGCGTTATTTGTGTGAGCACGTGTGACGTCTTCTCGATCCGTTTCAGTTTTACGTTTTAATAGGCCCTAATCGCTATAATCAGGTAATTAGCAAACATAAGGGACTAATTAACTCTTGTTCAGCAGGCATCTATGCCTAATGAATTGATGATGCTACATAATTAATGAAGCGCTTAGTTCGCCCGTGGTTAGGTTCACTTATGTACCATAAGTACATTTCACCGATCGTAAAGTAACGGATTGCAGCTTCAGATGTTTCCGTAATCGGTGAACATATAGATCGCTCCTTAAGATGTTTGCTCAATATATATTTCTTTACTGCCTACAAGGGGCTAAACATAGAGAGGACAAACAAGGACAGACAAAGGGATAAAGTAGACTACATCGATCCCAGTGCGAAATTAGTACTTTATTTATCGACCCCGAAAGGATGAAAGGCAAAGTCGACCTCGGTGGAATTTGAACTCAGAACGTAAAGACGGACGAAATACCTATTTTTTTACAACCCACAAGGGGCTAAACATAGAGAGGACAAACAAGGACAGACAAAGGGATTAAGTCGACTACATCGATCCCAGTGCGAAATTAGTACTTTATTTATCGACCCCGAAAGGATGAAAGGCAAAGTGGACCTCGGCGGAATATGAACTCAGAACGTAAAGACGGACGAAATACCTATTTTTTTACAACCCACAAGGGGCTAAACATAGAGAGGACAAAACAAGGACAGACAAAGGGATTAAGTCGACTACATCGATCCCAGTGCGAAATTAGTACTTTATTTATCGACCCCGAAAGGATGAAAGGCAAAGTGGACCTCGGCGGAATATGAACTCAGAACGTAAAGACGGACGAAATACCTATTTTTTTACAACCCACAAGGGGCTAAACATAGAGAGGACAAACAAGGACAGACAAAGGGATTAAGTCGACTACATCGATCCCAGTGCGAAATTAGTACTTTATTTATCGACCCCGAAAGGATGAAAGGCAAAGTGGACCTCGGCGGAATATGAACTCAGAACGTAAAGACGGACGAAATACCTATTTTTTTACTATTCACAAGGGGCTAAACACAAAAAAAAAAACAAGGACAGACAAACGGATTAAGTCGATTATATCGACCCTATTGCGTAACTGGTACTTAATTTATCGACCCCGAAAGGATGAAATGCAAAGTCGACCTGGGCGGAATTTGAACTCGGAACGTAACGGTAGACGAAATACCGCTAAGCATTTCTCCCAATGTGCTAAAGATTCTGCCAGCTTCCCGCTTTATGTTTGCTCAGTATAGACGTCATGTGACATGTACTGCAGCCACAGATTGACAATATATATACTATGAAAATAATACATGCAGAAGAACGTTGCATATATGCATGTAGCCAGACGCAGGCCAGTCTGTGTGATAAGCGATTTGATTTCCAAACGCATGGTTCCGGGTTAAGCCCCACTGCGTGGCACTTTGGACAGGGGTCTTTTACCGTAGGGTTTGTTAGGCGGAAACTGAAAGAAACTCGTCAACTCTATCTATCTATCTATCTATCTATCTATCTATCTATCTATCTATCTATCTATCTATCTATCTATCTATCTATCTATCTATCTGTCTATCTGTCTATCTGTCTATGTATGTATATATGTATGTATGTATGTATGTATGTATGTATGTATGATCTATCTATCTATCTATCTATTTGACGTATTTCTTTCAGTTATGTATATACATATACATATATATATATATATATATTATATATATATATATATATATATATAGTATAATATGTATATATAAATGATATATATATATATGTATATATATATATATATATATATATATATATATATATATATATATATATATATATATGTATATATATATATATATATATATATATGATTATACCTTTTTATATTTTACTTGTTTCAGTCATTAGGCCTCGCTGGAGTGCCGCCTTGTGCTGGGTATCTATATATCTATCGATCTATCTATCTATCCACGCCAATTTAGAGACATCCTGTATAAGTATCTGTCAGTTTTTTTAAAGGGGCGTTGTTTTCTCCATTCGTTCCTATATATTTTCTATGTATGCAGGGATATATGGTTCTCAGAGCACATTCAAGTTTCCTTGCTCAAGAAATGTATGCTTTTTCAGTCCTTACAAATCGATTAACCGTTTTAGGGAAGTATTTTTAGAGGTAATATGACACCTAAGTTAACATGCACCTTCGAATATTTTTGAAGAAGAGCTGTCGTTACTAGCATTCGGATCAGGTCTTCAGTTTAAATCTATCTTTGTCCCTTCCACGTGCCTGTTTCTGAGACATTGGAACTATCATGTTCACTGGTCCTCATCTCCTGATTGGGCAAGAAAATGGAAAATTTAGTTTGGGTTGGTAGACTTTATTCGTCTTTCGGTTTAATTCCAAATTCTTGTTAAGATTTAACGGCGTTTTACTCTGTTGCAAGTAATGGAAAATGACCCTAGTTTTGAGGATATTCAGATCACCCACTCTTCGACACACAAATCGCCGAGACCCTTCCTTCTTCTAGGAAGCCATTTTAAAACGTTGTGTCTACCCTGTTCACGGTGTTGCCGCTATTGTATTTCTGTGTCACCAGTTCGGCAGTGGTCAAGAAGACAGGATGAAATATGTTCTTGCCCCGGTCATCCATCGTTTTCTATAACAAATCGCACGTTATCAATTGTATCCCTTAGGCTTACTACAAATAGAACTGTATTATCAAAGGTGACATTTTTCTAAGGTTATAAAATGAGATTTGAGAGAGATTTGGCTGCCATTTCTAACACATCAAACAAATGCAGAGAGAGACTCCCTTATTGGATTCGGTGAATATTTGGTATGCCATCAAATCACTGAGTGTTTCGGAAATTTCGGGGATAGATTGACTCCGAGTGAAACAGAAACTTATCTTATCGACCCCAAAGGAAGGAAAGTAAAATCGACTCCGGTCGTATTTGAACTTAAAACTTAAAGACGGCCGATATGCTACTAAACATCTTGTTCAGCGTGCTTAACGATTCTGCCACAGCGTTGCCTCAAAATGTTTCAAAATTGACTTCAGTGGAATTTGAACTTAGAACGACCCAGATGCCGATATCTACCCTGTTTGGTGTGCTAATAGGTCTGCCAGCTCGCTGTCCCAGAATGTTTTAAGATTGACCTCGGTGGAATTTGAACTTAAAACTTAAAGACGGCCTAAATGCTACTAAACCTCTTGTTCGGCGTGCTAACGATTCTGCCAGCTCGCCGCCCCAGAATGTTTCAAAATTGACCTCAGTGGAATTTGAACTTAGAACTTAAAGACCGCTGAAAAGCCGCTATCTACCCTGTTCGGTGTGCTAATAGGTCTGCAAGCTCGCCGCCCCAGAATGTTTCAAAATTGACCAGGGTGAAATTTGAACTTGAAACTTAAAGACGGCCTAAATGCTACTAAACCTCTTGTTCGGCGTGCTAACGATTCTGCCAGCTCGCCGCCCCAGAATGTTTCAGAATTGACCTCAGTGGAATTTGAACTTAGAACTTAAAGATGACCGAAATTACGCTATGCACCCTGTTCGGCGTGCTATCAGTTCTGCCAGCTCACTGCCGCAGAATACTTTAAAATTCACCTCGGTGTAATTTGAACTTAGAACGTGAAGACGGCCGAAATGCCACCAAGGGCCCTGTTCGGCGCGCTAACAGTTCTGCCAGCTCACCGCCGCAGAGTGTTTCGTGAATTAATGAATAAACAATTCCAGAGCCGAATTGTAGGTTCGAACTCGTGACGTCTCGGTTGATTAATCTTTATTTCAAATGCTCAGTCGTTATTGATTTAAACTAAGAAACCAATGGGGAAAAGATAACAAAATGAACACAACAAATAAAAAAAAAAGGTGTGTAATCTGCTTTTATTTTAGAAAATATTTTTAATAAATTTCAACATATCAAAATTAATTCCACCAATCATATTTGTAAACTTTCTCTTTGGAAAGGAAATAAAGAAACAAAAACAAAACAAGAGACTTCCAAAGATAAAACAAACAACAACAACAACAACAATAACAACAACTACAACATATTGGAAACATCCATTTCGCTATAATTCGTTCCGTCTCATTTCTGTTGAGAGTTTAATATCGATATTTATTTTTGTATATTATTATTATTATTATTTCTTTCTTCACAAACCAATTTTCAGTTCTATAATATTTTCTGAATTTCACTTATCTGAAAGAACCAAAAAAAAAAAAAACAAAAAAAAAAACAAACAAAAAGTAAGAAAAGAAAGGTTGAAATTTTTTTTTTTTGTTCGTTTTTCGAAAAATAGTAAAAACGACTAAATCGTTCGCAAATTCCAACATCTGAAGCAGTCGCATTATCATCTGTTTTAAATGAGAGAGAGAGAGAGAGAGAGAGAGAGAGAGAGAGAGAGTAAAGTAATTAGGCATTTATGGCATACATCTATTTATGAAATAGCACCTTGCAAAGGTGTTAATTATGTTTTCAAAGTTAAGCTTGCCTATCGATTTGCCAATAAAGAATTTAGCAAATCGGATTATATTTTAATTACCCTATATAGCTCCATGCTAAAATATTAAATGATTCGAAAAGTTTAAATTTATCGAAATATGATTTCTTTCTACGTTTATTTGATACGATTTTATGTCTAGCACTCTCGTTCCTTCACATCATTCTCTCTCTCTTTCACTCTCCTCACCACTCTTTCTATATATATATATATATATATAATATATATATATATATATATTATATATATATATATATTATAATATATATATAATTTTATATAATATATATCATATATGTATATCTGTATATTATTTTTTTTTCTCTGTACTCTCTCTCTTTTCTCGAACTTTTCCTCTTCCCACTCTATATTTCCTCTGATCTTAGTCTCTCTCAATTATAGCATTTTCTTTTTATCATTTTGTGGTCATATTTAAATAAATCTTGCAAAGATCCAGACGAGGTGAACACATTTCCCACACAGAGTCACACCCACAAAATCTAAAATCTGTATTTTATGCCAGACATATTTAAACTTTCTCGCTTTCCACACACGCACAAGTTCTGAATATATATTGGTATTTGTTTGTTTGTTTGTTTGTGTGTGTATATGCAGATTAGGTGAAAGAGAGTCTGAGACTTGAGCTCAATGTTTCACGTTTTCGTTTGTTAGAACGGAACCGTGAAGCAGATTTAATTGAATGAATTAAGTTTATAGTGAAATATACCATAGTCTACGTTATGGTTTGAGTAATTTCGACACGTTTTTAAACACAATATTTCGTCACTTCATATAGATAAATACATACAACGCACATCACACATCTGTATATATATATATAATATATATATATATATATATATACTATATATATATATATATATATATATATATATATATAAAATATTATTAGAGACAAAACCACTATTTTGCAAAACAAACAAGGAAAGACTTAATCAATACATAAAATTTTATAAATAGTCAAAAAAACCGCCACTACAATTGTTCTTGTCTTGATCGACAATCTTTTTCCCTATAAAATTGGATTAATCCTAAATCTGATTTTTTCCCTGTAAATTTGGATTTATTCCCTAATATTTATTATTATATATATTATATATAATATATATATAGATTATATATGGGTGTGTGTTGTGTGTGTGTGTGTGTGTGTGTGTGTGTTATATCTCTCTCTCTACTCTCTCTATATATATATATATCCTTATCTCGTTTGTTGTTAAGTTTCGGCTTAACAACTTCACACACACACATACTCTCTCTTTCTCTCTCATACAAACAAACACTCAATATATATGTGTGTATATATAAATATATATATATATATATGTATATCCTTTCCATTATATGCATATATTGGAGGGAGGTTCTTGACGATTACTTCAACCTCACTGCTCAATTAGTACTTATTTTTTCAACCCTGGGCAGGATGAAAGACAAAGGTGACCTCGCCGGAATTTCAATCCCAAAGGTAAAGACGAACGAAAAGCAGATAAACATTTTATCTGATGCGTTAACGACTCTGCGTGATCGCCGCTTTATCTATGTATGAATATATATATATATATATACATACATATATATATATATATATATGAATAAATGCTGTCTTCGAAACATGTGTCGAGAGTAAAGGAATTTTGTTAACATCTTCGTTCGACTCCATTCTTTCATTCATTCATATACAAGACACACAAATTTCTACACAAGAACCCGGAGTTTCTACCCTTGACAGGTCGCCTCAACCGTGTTTTCTGACGTGAATTTGCTACCCAGGTATCGGTTAAACGAATTTTCCATGCTGACGATAAACATAGGATAATTCATTCACCTACTTATATATTCATATACATATATATATATATATATCGATATATCGAAAAATGAGTGAGTGTGCTCAACATAGCATTCGTGGATTTAGGTTCTTTATTTGTTTATTAATTCTTCCATAGAGTGCTTGTTAAGGAATACATCAACAATTATTCACAGTGGAGAAACACATATCACATATGAGATTCGCTTTTCGTCTCTGTTTTGGATTAAATCAAGTATTTCAATTTTTCGAATGTTGAATCAAGGTGAGATAATCACCCAAGAGACGTTCTTATTGATAACTTGTTTTTGTTTGTCCACGTGATTTTATTGTGACTTTTTGTAACTAATCGTGTTTTGATCCGCAATGGAAACGAACACCGAATTACCTATGTGATAAATTCGAATAATTGTTTGTATTTCTTAACGTGATACCAATTGTAGCCTTAACACACAAACAAAATATATACATATATACAGACATTCAAACATATATCTTATATATTAAAAGGCAAGTTGTCTGTGTGTTGTGTGAACCATTTCTACTCCTACAATTTTCAACCAAATTTCACCAAATTTGATATATGGGCTCTCTTTGACTTAGGACAATTTTTCTTATAATTTTGTCCTCGAAATTCCACACACACAACATAAATAGACTAATCTCAATTCGCCGAGGATTTGGCTTGAGCCAGAGAAAAAAAAAACGTGACAGGCATCCAACTGGAAAAAAATCAACACTTCACTTTCTTAGCTGTGTTGAAATCATTCAGACTGCTTCCAAGGTACTGCCAGGAATATTCATTTCCGAGTTACGATTTGCCTGTTTTCACGTGAGCGCTCTTTTTCACATAATTATTCCAACTTAAACTCACTACTTCAAAGATCTTACTCAAAATTAAAAATCCTTAATTTGGTCCGTTTGATTAACATTTTTGCCAACTACATTTTACTGTTTTTGGAGTGCTACATATCTACCGCTTTTTCCTTAGGACATTTTCTATTGCGTTAACTGATAATTTTCCAACATGCCTCGACGCAAAAGGTCCAATGTAGGTCGGCAAACAAATGCTGCAAAGAAAAGTAAACGTATGCGTGCAAATGAATCGGCCGAGGACGCCGCCAAGAAGGACACTGTCTAGGATGGCTTCTGCGCGAAGAAGGGAAAGTGAAGAGCAACGTTGTGATCGGTTAGCACGTATTGCTGCGCAACGAGCCGCCCAGAGCAACGAGCAACGTTCAGCGCGCCGAACAAGAAATTCTTCCTCTACTGCTACTGCATGAATTTCAGATACTGCAGCACAACGCGAAGTTCGACTTACAAGAGATGCTTCCAAAACTGCTGCTGAACGAGCTGCAGAGACTGCAACACAACGTGCAGTTCAAGTTACAAGATATGCTGTAGCAACTGTTGCTGCGTGCGTTACGGAAACTACAGGGGAAAAACAACAACAACTGGAGGCTACAACTCAGTGTAGGGCTGCACCACGTTCCTGCTTAAGGCTATGCTCTTCATGTTGGTCAATGGCAGCATTCAACTACGAATTTTCAATTGACTACAGTAATACTGAACGCTGGGAGAAACATTTTATTTGAAAAGAGAAAAGATATAGGAGAGAGAGAAAAACACATCCGTACTTTTAAACCTCCGTGCAGGAAAAAGAAAGATGGTTACGTGAAGAAAAGAAAGAAAGACGGACGTTGCTCACGTGTGAGCAACGAGAAAGAGTGAGAGAGAAAAAGAGAAAGAGGCCAGGGAGAGGGGCAGATAGGAAATGGTGAAGGAGGAAGGGAAGAAAAAGAGTGTTAGAGAAGGAACGAGGAAGAAAATAGAATAGAGTAGAGAGTCGCATCAAAAAGGTGAAGATAAACTTACCTGGAAACGGATGCGTCGAGTTCAATTAAATAATAAATAATATATATATATATATATATTATATATATATATATATATATAATATATATATATATATACACATGCATATATGGGTATATGTATACATGTGTGTCCCTCTGTCTGTCTGTCTGTCTGACTCTCTCTCTTATATATATATGCGTGTGCGTGTGTGTGTGTGCGTGAAATGTATTATACACTAACTAAAAATGACAGAATGACTGGGAGAAAAGAACCCGGAGGATAAGATTTCGGTTCCTGGACATAATTTAGTAATTCAGATTGTTAGAAACTTTATTGATTGATTTTATGCACTACTTACGCTTTTACTCTCTTTTTCTCTCCCCTCCGCCGTCAACACCGGCGTAAATTACGCGCAGAAATACCCCCCCTCCCCCACACACACAAACACACATAAGCAGACATACACTTATACACACCTACACAAATACACATATGTACATGTCACTATCTGAATATCTATCTATCTATTTATCCATTCATCTATCTATCTATCTATCTATCTATCTATCTATCTATCTATCTATCTATCTATCTATCTATCTATCTATCTATCTACCTATCTATCTATCTCACTCTCTCTATATATATTTATATATATATCTATGTATATATCTATCTATCTATATCCCATCTATTTGTCTAGCTATTTATCTATCATCTATATATATATATATATATATATATATCTTATCTATCTATCTATCTATCTATCTATCTATCTATCTATCTATCTATCTATCTATCTATCTATCTTTCTATCTATCTATCTATCTCTATCCTTGTATATATGCGTCTGTGTGCATGTTTTTATGTATATGAACTCATGTGCACGTGTGCGTGTGTGTATATATTTGTGTGTAAATTTATTCATCATAGTCTGACAGAATGTTGCCATGCTCGTAAAAAAAAGGAGGTCAGCTGGCCTAGACAATAACTGTTCTTCGTTCCGTTATATTTCTTGTCATTGATATTATTGTTGTTGTCTTTAGCTTTAAGCCATCCCTATTCTAATTGACCAATGGCCGTAGCGGTTCACAAAAGATGTCAGATTTCTTCTGAATTACAAATTAATGT
>NW_021835513.1:52500-58795 GCF_006345805.1 Octopus sinensis
TGTGATTGTATTTTGTCTGTATGTAAATTTGAGCGAAACGGAATATCAGTGAATCTGTTGTTACAAACATGGAATCTGCGTTGCATCTTCATCTTTTCCTCGTTTTCTATATAAGTATATTCACTCACACGTATGCACATACACACGGGGACACGCGCATATAGAGGCACATACATATATGCGAATTTATTTCTATCAATCTCTTTCTTTCTCTATCTATCTATCTATCTATCTATCTATCTATCTATCTATCTATCTATCTATCTATCTATCTATCTATCTATCTATCTATCTATATACATTTATATATGTATGTATGTATATATATATTTATCTCTATATATACATATATATACATACATAGATATACACACATATATGTATATGTATATAATATTTATTTATATATATACATATATATATATGTATATATATAGATATACATATATATATAATATATATATATATATATATATATATATAATATATATATATATATATATATATATATATATAGATAAATGCACGCACATACATAATTATATACATAGATGAACTAATATATATATATGTACTAATCTATGTGCACTACGCATGATTGTACTATATATATATATATAATATATATAATATATATATATATATATATATATATACATATGTGTGTGTATGTACGAATATATATATATTGTATATGTATATGTATATGTATATATATATATATATGTGTGTGTGTGTGTGTGTGTTTTTGTGTCTGTGTGCGCACACATATAGACACATACACACACTCATACACATTCATACACACATTCGTACACACACAGTATATATGGCGGCGTGTACCTAGATTGATAATTTATCAACTCGCCATTAACTGCCTTGTTCAACGTTTAGCTTCGCATCTCGCATCTAAGAAGTGTGGGGGAAAACACATCTAAATATCTTATTAAGTAAAGCATAATGATCATATCACAGGAATTTTATGAACGTTCCCATTAAAATAGACACCATAGAAGAAAACACACGTGAATTGATGTGTAAACTCGCGCTATGATGTCGTTATAACAAGACTGTAGCATTTAATTGTAACCGCAGGATATAGCGAACGCTGTATTCTTTAATCAACTACATGAAACAAATTTACATTTTTATTCCTTTCGCTGTTCCGGTCTTTATATTTTTTGTTATTTTGATATTTCTTCTAGCACACATATTTTATGCTTTTGTGAACATTTGAATGTATGAACAACAGGTGTTGTTTTGTTTTATAGTTGTCTGTTGAATGAAAGTCATAGATATTGGATCACGGGACGGAGAATTGATTGTCATAGAGAAAAAAAAATATTAAAATAAAAATGAGTTTTAAATGATTTTGGTTTTTAACAAATTGGCTACAGTGTTGCGTAAAATCCAGTAGAGTTTCTATTCACAAAAGCGTTACGGTTATACAAGAATACCAGGCACTAATCGCTGGAACTTAACAGTCAAAGTCTTTCAATTCTATGTAGAAGGGGGTACTGAAAAGTTTCTGGCTTTAAGTTTCTCGCGAAAGGCCTAGCTTGAGGCCCACCCTTCCGAGTATTTTTACAATGCTTTTAAAAACTGAAGGATTGCTGTAATAAGTGTGTGAGCCTGAGACTGGAATATGTTGCATAAAATCCTAATTAATGATTCTCCTCTATTTCCTGTTACTGAAAACCAGGAATTTTCCAGAAAACCCTCGTAATGCACATTGCGTACAGTATTTTAAATTTTTCCAAGTTTCTATTCATATGAATTTCATGTGGCTTTATGGTTGGGTACGAAAGTAACTTTGCAACTGCGTGGCATCGGTTTCATTCCCACTACGCGGCAACCTAGGCTAGTGTCTTCTCTACAGCCCAGGATTGACCAATTCCATGTGAGAGAATGTAGCCTGCATTATTTCCTAAATATCCACAGATACGCGTACCTCATCATTTCTTAGACTTTCTGTTTCGCAGTCATACACAGAATGATTTCTTTTAATATACATTCTGTTAGATACTGTGAGGCGGCGAGCCGGCAGAATCGTTACCTATTTCTTTACTACCCACAAGGGGCTAAACACAGAGAGGAGAAACAAGGACAGACAAACGGATTAAGTCGATTATATCGACCCCAGTGCGTAACTGGTACTTATTTAATCGACCATGAAAGAATGAAAGGCAAAGTCGACCTCGGCGGAATTTGAACTCAGAACGTAGCAGCAGACGAATTACGGCTACGCATTTCGCCCGGCGTGCTCAGAACGTAGCGGCAGACGAAATACCTATTTCTTTACTATCCACAAGGGGCTAAACACAGAGAGAACAAACAAGGAAAGACAAACGGATTAAGTCGATTATATTGACCCCAGTGCGTAACTAGTACTTATTTAATCGACCCCGAAAGGATGAAAGGCAAAGTCGACCTCGGCGAAATTTGAACTTAGAACGTAGCGGCAGACGAAATACCTATTTCTTTACTATCCACAAGGGGCTAAACACAGAGAGGACAAACAAGGAAAGACAAACGGATTAAGTCGATTATATTGACCCCAGTGCGTAACTAGTACTTATTTAATCGACCCCGAAAGGATGAAAGACAAAGTCGACCTCGGCGAAATTTGAACTTAGAACGTAGCGGCAGACGAAATACCTATTTCTTTACTATCCACAAGGGGCTAAACACAGAGGGGACAAACAAGGATAGACAAACGGATTAAGTCGATTTTATCGACCCCAATGTGTAACTGGTACTTATTTAATCGACCCCGAAAGGATGAAAGGCAAAGTCGACCACGGCGAAATTTGAACTCAGAACGTAACGCAGATGAAATACTGCTACGCATTTCGCCCGGTGTGCTAACGTTTCTGCCTGCTCGCTGCCTTAGTAGAATCGTTACCGCTCTTGACAAATTGCTTAGCGGCATGTTGTTCGGCTTTACGCTCTGAGTTTCTCTATCCTAGACGGATACTGTGAAAACAATTAGGGGCCCCTCATTACTCGTGGTTTTACGAAGCTTTCTGTCGCCAAACAAGAATATTTCTGAATTCAGGCGTTCAGACGGATTGACATTACACATGGCAGTAAACCGAAAGCTGTGGACCTGACAAGAACGACTTGTATAATCAGAGTCGACCTGCAATCAATAATGACTAAGGGGTTACTCTACACACCACAACCCCTGACACTTTAGAAACAGACCCTCAATAACGATGCACTAAGACTCATACCCAGGGTTGTATTGGCGCCGCGTATTTGGCATCGCTGATTCAACGATGAACTATTTAATATCAGACGTCTTAATGCTTCCCTTGTTTTTTCCCCAACCGTTTCCCTCTACACATGTGTGAGAATTTTTCTTTTTATGTCTATGATTGTTTATGTGAACCGTTTTCAGTTATTGAATTATAATGTGTCTCTCCTCTACTTCCTCTCAAATTACCTTAATCTCGACGTGTATATTCCTACTCAATCGTCCGCGTGTGAATACGTGTGCGTGTTTGTCGCCAGTGCCAAAAAGTACTCTCGTCAAAACCAGCTAAATGTTCTGTCAAACCTGCCCAAGAGCAGCACCCAGTCGCCTAATGCCCTTCTCGTTTTCA
Source organism: Octopus sinensis (assembly GCF_006345805.1). Taxonomy (NCBI): domain Eukaryota; kingdom Metazoa; phylum Mollusca; class Cephalopoda; order Octopoda; family Octopodidae; genus Octopus; species Octopus sinensis. Next base: position 56,109 of record NW_021835513.1, read on the forward strand.
AACGTTATTAACTCAGGCGTCTTGGTTGAATATATTCTTTAAAAGAAGAAAAAAGCTCTGTGTAATTTGATGAAGAGTTCACTGCTATTTCTCGCATCCACTGTCAACATAGACGCTTCATTATTCACATCTTCATAATTTATTTCTAAGCCATTCAGTTTTAGATTTCATAGGAAACGAGAGAGAAGTAGTTTCTGTTTGGTTGTCTGAGACATTTTAAGTGAATCTTAGTTTTAATCATTTTCTGTTTAAAATCCAATCAATTATTTCTTAGTAACAAGCAGCAAACAAGACAACAATTTAATGAAATTGTTGAATCACTATGATTAGTGACAATACGGAAAGTATTAGTTCGTTCTCTCAATCTACAGCGACATTCATATGGAAAGTACTGAATAACACATTTGCTCTCCATTCTTCGTTCTGTCCCATTTTTGCTGTATCGTTGCTGTTACTCTTGTCGTAATTCTCGTCGTTCTTCAGTTCTGAGGTGGCTTGGTTTAACTTTGCGTAATATTAAAAATCTTTCGAACAGGTAAAATTTAACTCTCTTCTCTTAATTTGTTTTTGTTTTCTGATGTTATAGAATACACCAAATGGCGTCGTCTTTATTTATTAAATCACATTTCCTCATTTTCTGAGACGTTAGCTTATGATGCGATAGAGAATTATCTGTTATTTCTAGCAGACCGATATACCGCATAGAATGTACATCGTTGCTTTCCAACTAAAGATGTTTGTGGACTGCCGATATCAAGGAATGGAAAAAATAAAAGAAAAAACAAGAATCTGGTTATACTCTTTTACTCCTTTACTCTTTTACTTGTTTCAGTCATTTGACTGCGGCCATGCTGGAGCACCGCCTTTAGTCGAGCAAATCGACCCCGGGACTTATTCTTTGTAAACCCAGTACTTATTCTATCGGTCTCTTTTGCCGAACCGCTAAGTGTCAATCAATGCTAGGGGAACAAACACACGCACATATATATATATACATATATACGACAGGCTTCTTTCAGTTTCCGTCTACAAAATCCACTCACAAGGCCCGGGGCTATAGCAGAAGACACTTGCCCAAGATGGGACTGAACCCGGAACCATGTGGTTGGTAAACAAGCTAATTACCACACAGCCACTCCTGCGCCTATACATACAATACACTAGAGAGGGAATAGAAGAATGTTATAGGAGAATCATCAACACACGCACGTGACAGGTGATCTTACCGATGGCAATAAATAACAACTAAGTGATCTGTCAGCGGGGAGTTAACGGTGTTTTTCTGTTTGATTTAATCATTTCTGATCCCTGTTAGACGTAAGTCGCATTGTTAATTATCTGTTGAAGGTCTCCCGTAAGGACGAACCTATTTGTTGAACCTCATTGTTGAATTGTTGAATTGTTAGATGCTGCTTTTCTGTGATTTTATAATTGTTTTCCTCCCCATTTAAAGGTGAACTAGAGAAAAAAGGAAGGCTGGAAAACGAACTAGTCCTAGCCGGCAGCTATGCTTCAGCCATTGGAAGAGGTTTAAATGAGGACATATTACAGGTTCGAGAGGCGAAAATGGAGCAAAAGAAGTTAAAGGAGTTCCACAGACTTATCGAGAAGCATTGAACCAGTTTGAGGTTGACACCGCCGGAAAATTTGACAGCGAGCGTAACGAAGCGGACAATGTTGTAAAAAATGCTGTCCTCGGCAACGAATAGAATTGAAATAGCTACTGTGGGAGATATAGAGGAGTGATTAGGGGAAGTAAAAAAAACCCACAACATTCTATACCAGAGGGAAGAAGTACGGCACAGCGGAGGTAAACTTCGCGAGAAAACAAGACGCGATAAACCAATCCATTGTGGCGCTATAGACACCAGACTGGGTACTTCTGCCAACTTACTGTGGCAAACGAGTGGTCAGGGTAAGGATTGGCAGAGTACCCCCAGAGATTGAGGAGGCGTGGTTGGTGGCAGCCATTATGTAAAATATGGAGGAAGACGAAAAGGTTTTAACAGCAATGAGAGCGAAAGAGGTAAACTGGTGGAGATACGGCCGCGAGGTGGCGGTCCAGGTAAGTTTGCATCTGCACCCATGTCATCACAGAGAGTATTTGGAAGCCAAAACATAGACGCCCTCTATGAACGTATTACAAAAGACGTCAAGAAGGAATGGACACATCGGAATTATTCAATTTTGAATAAATTTCTCACCTCTTTCGTTAAACAACGTATAATTTTCTAAATTAATTCATTAATACAGAGTTAACAAATCGAGAAGTCATCAGAGAAGAGTGTTTAACTGCTAAAAACTCTACAAAAACGAAGTAGAAAATAGTTACCATTGAATGCATAACATAAAGACAGACCTGTCAGACGACAACTCATTCTGACAACTGTGTAGAATGTACATCCACTTACAGCTAATAATAGAGTTGGGGCGAGAAGTTGACAGGTCATTGATATTGATGAAGATGCTATATGTCTTGGGAAAATATACGGGCAACAGTATTTACATCACTCTCTTACGCTCTCACTCACCCACTCAATCATTCACTCAACACACACTCTCTCTCTATATATATATCTTTATCAATCAATCTATCTATCTATCTATCTATCTATCTATCTATCTATCTATCTATCTATCTATCTATCTATCTATCTGTCTATCTGTCTATCTATCTATCTAGGCTT
>NW_021835514.1:0-2500 GCF_006345805.1 Octopus sinensis
TTCTGTATGTTATATATACTGTTAGTTCTGTTGTTTTTGTTATGTATTTGTCTGAATATTTTTTTATCATACCTAATGCGCCTACTATAATAGGAATTGTTTCTGTTTTTAGACTCCACATTCGAGTTACCTCTATTTCCAGATCTTTGTATTTTGAAAGTTTCTCCATTTCTTTTTGATGAACATTGTCATCTGTTGGTATTGATACATCGATTAGAAAACATTTTTATTTTGATGATCTCCGACAACTATATCCGGCCTATTAGCCTTAATTTCTCTATCTGTATGTATTGGCATATCGTATATATGCTTTTTCATTTTCTGTGACCTTTTCTAGCGTGTGCCTATACCATCTTTTTTCTGTTGTTATTTCATAGTGTTGGCATAGCTTCCAGTGTATAGAAGTCCCAACACTATCGTGTCTGTGAACATATTCCTTCTTAGCCAGGACTGGGCAGCCAGGCACAATATGATTTATTGTTTCTTTTCTATCTCCACATATTCTGCAGTTACTTGTATTTTTTTCCCTTACATGTTTTTGCTAATTTTTGGTGGGAAAGCTTTTGATCTTGTGCTGCAATTAAAAATCCTTCAGTCTCTGCTTTGAGTCATGAATTAGTAGAAAGGATTATTATTATTGTTGTTGTTGCAGTTGTTGTTGTTGTTGTTGCTGCTGCTGCGCTGCTGCTGATGATGATGATGATGATGATGTTGTTGTTGTTGTTGTTGTTGTTGTTTAAGTCAGCCAAGTGGCAGAATTGATAGCACGCCTAGGAAAATGCTTAGCAACATTTCGTCCGTCTGTGCATTGTGAGTTCAGATTCTACCGAGGTCGCCTTTGTATTTCATCCTTTCGGGTTCTATGAAACTAGTACCAGTCGAACCCCGGAGTCTATGTTGTCGATATAGCCCACCCCTAGAACTGCTGGCTTTGTGCCAAAGCTTAAAACCATTATGATTGTCATGAAACTATTGAATGCCATTTCATTTACCAGGGATGTTAACAAGTTTTCTCTGCTCTCAAGAATCTTTATTTGAATTCTTCCAGATATAAGGATTGTACTTTTCTGTTTGTCGACAACCGAAGATACACGGTCCTGATGGTGGTGGTGATGGCGGCGGCGGCGGCGGCGGCGGCGGTGGTGGTGGTGGTGGTGGTGGTGGTGATGATGACAGTGGTGGTAGTGATGACGACGATAAGAGAACGATGATGGTGGTGGTAGCGATGATGGTGATGGTATGGTAATGATGATGATGACGACGACGACGACGATGATGATGATGATGATAATGATGATGAGGAGGAGGAGAATGGTAGCGGTGGTGAAGGTTATGGTTATGGTGGTGGTGGTGATAGCGGCAGCGGCAGTTTGTGGTGGTTGTGGCGGTGGTGGGTGGTGGTGGTGGTGGTGGTGGTGAAGAGTTGGTGACGATGATAATAACGATGATGATAATGGCGGTGGTGGTAGCGATGAAGACGATGGGGAAAAAAGAACGATGATGGCGGTGGTGGCGATGATGGTGACGGTATGATAGTGATGATAATGATAATGAGGATGACGACAATGATGATGATGATGATGTTAATGATGATGATGATGATGATGATGAGGATGATGAGGATGATGATGACGATGACGATGACGATGACGATGACGATGATGATGATCATGATGGCGATGATGGCGATGATGATGATGATGATGGCGATGGCGATGATGATGATGATGATGATGGTGGTGGTGGTGGTGGTGGTGGTGGTGGTGGTGGTGATGATGATGATGATGATGATGACGATGACGACGACAGAGAGTAAGAAAAGAAGCAAGAATCAAGAATGTCAGAGCGAAGAGTCTGGGCGACTGTGATGTCGCTGGCGGCGGGCAACGCGGTTCGTGGAGGTTCCTTTACGAGTCCTCTTCACCCCCAATGGCAAGTGAACGAACCGTTCACCTCCTTAAGACTGTTTATCTCGTAGAACAATCTTATTGTTAGCTCCAATATGTAGGAAAACATGCATAGATATATGTCACATTGTAAGATATATCAGCTTAAGTTTATATACGTACGTATGCATGTGCGTGCGTGTATGTATGTAATTTGTATATAATTTTTATATATATATATATATATATAGGGAGAGAGAGAGAGAGAGAGAGAGAGGGAGAGGAAGGAGAGAGGGCACGCAGGAGAAGAGGGAATCAGACAGAGATATGAGAGTTTATATACAAGAGAAATATATTGCCAGAGATATATTACACTAGATGTATATCTGCGAATACACACCACACACCCACCCACACACACACACCACACCACACACACATATATATATATATATATATATATATTTGTGCATGTGTGTGTGTGCGTGCGACTGTATGTGTGTGTATGTATAAGATATGTATAAATTTTTATATAGATAAGCATGAATATAATAATATATTATATATATATATATATATATATACAAACTTATACACACATACATACACGCACA
>NW_021835514.1:5000-7500 GCF_006345805.1 Octopus sinensis
CAAAGATTATGTCCTGGGGTCGATTTGCTCGACTAAAGGCCTTGCTCCAGCATGGTCACAGTCAAATGACTGAAACACGAAAAGAGGAAAAGAGTAAGCAACAGCAATTATGAAAGGGTGGTGAGTCAAAAGCAAAGATGCATACGTACGCATGCGTGTGCCCGCACACACACGCGCGCGCGCGCGCTCACGCACACATACACTCGGTGACGCACACATCTCTACGCCTCGCATGTCTGTGCACATCTTATATAAAATGACGTACAAAAAAATTCATAAAATTTTGGAAAATATTTCTTTACCCAGGAAGAGTAAGCGAATCGCTCTGTAGCGATTCGCACCGACTACAAATGAGAAATTCAGGTAATTCCAAGAACCAAAAAAGTTGTACATCTTACATAAAATGACGTACAAAAAATTCACATTCCATGAAGGAATAAACGCTCTAATAGTCCCGGAGAAAAAATGGCAACTGTGAAGATATGTTTCTGCCTTAACAAGCGTCATCAACATTGCGAATCCTTGCCTTCCCTTCAATAGACAAAGCAATTATATCAAAATAGAGTGCAACGGATTCATGACCAGAGTAATTTTCACAACGTGGCATTTGACTGGTAAGTACAACTGTGGTTGCTATTTGTTTGTTTGTTTGTTTGTTGAGCGAAGCGGTCTTCGTCCCGTCTGTAGTGGGAGAAGTCCGAAACGTGGTCCTTTGCTATTCGTAATACCCGCAGAAGAGAAAGCAGGTCAACACCCCCGACACCGAGAGCATCGACGGATGGATGAATGCGCATCCAGGCTCAGTGGTTGCGTAGGAAGTCGGGGACAAGAAACAGAAAGAAAGAGTGAGAGAAAGTTGGAGCGAAAGAGTACAACAGGGGTGCCCCCCCCCCACCTGCCGGAGCCTCGTGGAGCTTTAGGTGTTTTCGCTCAATAAGCACACACAACGCCCGGTCTGGGAATCGAAACCGCGATCCCCCGACCGCGAGTCCGCTGCCCTAACCATTGGGCCATTGCGCCTCCACTTTGTGGTTGCTGCTGCTGCTACTTATGGTTTCTTAGGAGAGGGAGAGAAAGGGAGGGAGAGAGAGAGTGACTATTATGAGATGAAAGAGAGGAAGTATATTCTCCTTAAGGGGAGAGAACTGTTTCAGGGTTTTATGTTATCCTTTGTTTGGTTTTCGTTTTTTACTTATCTGGAGAGATTTTTTCCACTAAGTGAAAGGGTTTCCATATTCCCATAAAATCAGTTTATTGGACGTTTCTCAATAATAGTCGTTGATAGCGTTATTTCGCCCTTATTCTGGGTTCGTCAGTGCAATATAACTTAAAAACTTGATATTAGTCTATATCATTTGAAAAGTTTAAGAATGAAACATTTTCTTTCCATTTCGTTTCGGTTCCTTTTTGGGTCTTTTTTTTTTATAAAAAAAAATGAGCCAAGAGAAATAATTTAGAATATCCAAAGAGAAATATTTGAAGTACAAGGATGGATTAAGATATATTAAATAATACACAAGATAAATTCTTGATTTATTGAAATTATCGCCACTTCCATAATGTTTGGACCTGTAACACGGTAGCATTTGGCACCAACTCCTAATTATAAGGAAAGATAATCTTAAAAATAAAATCTTTCTAACTGAAATGCCATTGAGGAAAAAGTGCGATTGTTCGAAGTCAAGAGGACCACTGTGGACCGCATTAAACTCACTTTATTTCTCTCTGTTCAAATACACTTCTGTCCAGACTTCTTCTTTGGTCTTAATAGAATATATTTAATCGAGATAATATTTTCACTCATTATTAATAACACAATCTCATCTATTTGGCAAATTTTTAATCCTTCAGGTGTAAAAATCTTCAGGTTTTGAAGCAAAGAAACACCCAATGTAATTTTTAACCTCTTTATAATTAATCCTTTGTTAAAAACCCTTCCAACTAAAGGCACAAAATCTGAAATTTTCGGTTGTGTATGGGGGGGGGTCTAGTCGATTACATCGACCCCCCGTGTTTCGATGGTTCTTAATTCATCGATATCGAAAGGATGAAAGGCAAAGTCGACCTCGGCGGAATTTGAACTCAGAACCTAAGGACGGACGAAATGCCGCTAAGCGGTTTGCCCGGCATGTTAACGATTCTGCCAGCTCGCCGCCTTTAAAATCCTACCCTGGGTGAAGTTCGAACTCATAACCGCCGCATGTCTCCTGTTTTGGGAATAACACAAAGAAGATACTGTCTAATAAGTACGGCGCGTTAACCGATTGTGCCACCGGGGCAGCTTTATAATCGATTAACTTTTTTCCCCTCAAAATATTGTTGCAATGATTATCTGTCAGAGCAAGGTCAGGAGAGTAAGGAGGGTGAAGCAAACCTTCCTTATTTTGTAGATATTTTCCTGAGTAAGTTGGACAATATGTGGTTTGGCATTATCTCTCTATATATAAACCACAAAATGTCTGTGTGTGTGTCCTTTATACAAATCCACAATTATTCAGTT
>NW_021835514.1:12500-17500 GCF_006345805.1 Octopus sinensis
AAATAGCAGCCAAATCTGCTTCAAGATCTAAACGTGTACTGTTTAAAGCCGAGGAAGGTGACGCAGGATTAAGGTGCGCCAGGTAGGTGTGTGTGTGATGAAATGACAATGACGGAATGGTCATGGTCGGAACGCTTTTCGTCTTTCATGTCTGGTCAATTGGTAGCTGAGCGAGAGGTGGTAGACTCTGATTGAACACGAAAGTAAGAGAAGTGACAACAACAACATCATCACCATCATCAACAACAACATCAAGAACAACAACAGCAGCAGCAGCAGTAGCAGCAACAACAACAACAGCAACAACAACATAAATAATCAACGTTGACAATGAAGATGGTTGTTGCGGCGACAGAGAAGGAAGGACAAAATCTGCCACAGCTGTGAGGGAAAAAACCAACAAGAAAAAACCGACATAGGCGCAGGAGTGGCTGTGTGGTAAGTAGCTTGCTAACCAACCACATGGTCCGGGTTCAGTCCCACTGCGTGGCATCTTGGGCAAGTGTCTTCTGCTATAGCCCCGGGCCGACCAATGCCTTCTGAGTGGATTTGGTAGACGGAAACTGAAAGAAGCCTGTCGTATGTATATATATATATATATGTATATATGTATGTGTGTGTGTGTGTGTGTGTGTGTGTGTGTGTATGTTTGTGTGTCTGTGTTTGTCCCCCTAGCATTGCTTGACACCGATGCTGGTGTGTTTACGTCCCCCGTCACTTAGCGGTTCGGCAACATAGACCGATAGATAAGTACTGGGCTTACAAAGAATAAGTCCCGGGTTCGATTTGCTCGACTAAAGGCGGTGCTCCAGCATGGCCGCAGTCAAATGACTGAAACAAGTAAAAGAGTAAAAGAGTAAAGAAAAGAATGAAAACCAACAACAATAACAACAGCAACAAGGACAACAACAACAGCAGCAACAAGTGTAAAAAAAAAAGCGACAATAACAATAAATGCAACTGCAGTTAAAATGGCGGTAAACAACGGCAGAAGCTTTGTCGTTTAGATTTCTGCAACTGGAGCGTGTAAGAGAGCAGTAATGGTGGGGATTGCTATATAATAGAGCAACAAGCAAACTAGCGGCTGTAATAGCAGCAGCAGCAGGAGGACCAGCAGCAAGAAGAAGAAGAAGAAGAAGAAGAAGAAGAAGAAGAAGAAGAAGAAGAAGAAAAGAAAGAAGAAGAAGAAGAAGAAGGAATAAGAAGGAGAAGAAGAAGAAGAAGAGAGAAGAAGAGAAGGAGAAGAAGGAAAAGAGAAGGAGAAGAAGAGAAGAGGAGGGAGAAGAAGAAGAAGAAGAAGAGAGAAGAAGAAGGAAAAGGAGAAGAAGAAGAAGAAGAAGAATAAGGAGAGAAGAAGGAAAAGGAGAGAAGAGAAGAAAGAAGAAGAAGAAGATGGAGGAGGAGGAGAAGAAGAAGAAGAAGGAAAAGGAGAAGAAAAAAGAAAAGGAGAAGAAGAAGGAAAAGGAGGAGGAGAAGAAGAAGAAGAATGTGGAGAAGGAGGAAGGGTGAAAAAGAAGAATGAGGAGGAGGAGAAGTGAAGAAGGAGGGGGAGAAGGGATGAAGAAGGAGGAGGAGGAGGAGGGGTGAAGGAGGAGGGGTGGTGGAGGAGGAGGAGGGTGAAGAAGAAGAAGGAAAAGGGGAGAGAAAGAGAAGAAAAGGAAGAAGCAGAGAAAGCAGCATTAGTAACAACAACAGCAACAAAATAACAACAGCAGCAATAATTGTAAAGTGGTCAGCAACAACAAGCACAACAAAGCTAGAAACAACAGCATCAGCCATTGTGATTACATACAACGGAGAAGGTCTTTGATGCACAGTTTAACGGAAGAAAACGAGATGGCCATGGCTAGATTGTCTTTAATCATAGATCTAGCGGATTATAGCTGGCCTCAAGCTAAGTAACATCAATGACAACAACAACAATAGCAACTTACACTAACTCTTCGACGGGCATTTGAAAGGAATAAAATATATTATTTTCTGCTCTGGACACAAGACCCGAAATTTTGGGGGAGGGGAGGAAGGGGGCAGTCGATTAGATCGAACCCAGTACGCAACTTGTACTTAATTTTTCGATCCCGAAAGGATAAGAGGCAAAAATCGACCTGGGTAGAATATGGACTCAGAAAGTAAAGACAGAGAAAATACAGCTATGCATTTCGCCCGGCGTGCCAACGATTCTGGCAGCTTTGCTGCCTTGAAAGACAAATGATATATTTGTTTCTTTATTTCCCACGGGAGACTAAACGTAGAGGGGACAAAGAAGGATAGACAAAGGGGTTAAGTCGATTACATGGACGCCAATGCGTAACTGGTACTTATTTAATCGACCCCGAAAGAATGAAAGGCAAAATCGAGCTCGGCGGAATTTGAACTCAGAACGTAAAGACAGACGAAATACCTATTTCTTTACTACCCACAAGGGGCTAAACAGAGAGGACAGACAAACGGATTAAGTCGATTATATCGACCCCAGTGCGTAACTGCTACTTATTTAATCGACCCCGAAAGGGTGATAGGTAAAGTCGACCTTGGCGGAATTTGAACTCAGAACGTAAAGACGGACGAAATACCTATTTCTTTACCACCCACAAGGGGCTAAACACAAAGAGGACAAACAAGGACAGACAAACGGATTAAGTCGATTATATCGACCCCAGTGCGTAGCTGGTACTTATGTAATCGACTCCGAAAGGGTGAAAGGCAAAGTCGACCTCGGCGGAATTTGAACTCAAAACGTAACGGCAGACGAAATACCTATTTCTTTACTACCCACAAGGGGCTAAATACAGAGAGGACAAACAAGGACAGTCAAACGGATTAAGTCGATTATATCGAGCCCATTTCGTAAAATGGTACTTATTTAATCGACCCCGAAAGGACGAAAGGCAAAGTCAACCTCGGCAGAATTTGAACTCAGAACGTAACGGCAGACGAAGTATGGCTACGCATTTCGCCCGGCGTGTTAACGTTTCTGCCAGCGCGCCGACTTGAGAGGTAAATAATATATTCAATAAGATCAGAACCGAGTAATGCCTGAGACCAGTGCTGGATTAAGATCCATAGAGGCCCCAAGCACTTAAAACATTTTGGTGCCCCCATATAGTCTTTCATTCTTTTATTTTCATATTCGTTTCAGTCATCTGACTGCAGCCATTTGACTGCAGCCATGCTGGAGCACCGCCTTTCGTCGAACAAATCGTTCCCAGGACTTATTCTTTGTAAGCCTAGAACTTGTTCTATCGATCACTTTTTGCCGAACCGCTAAGTTACAGGGACGTAAACACACCAACATCGTTTGCAAGCGATGGTGAGGAGACAAACACAGACTCACAAACATATATACATATAAATATATACAACGGGCTTCTTTCAGTTTCCATCTACCAAATCCATTAATAATAATAATAATAATAATAATAATAATAATAATAATAATAATTATTATTATTATTATTATTATTATTATTATTATTATTATTATTATTATTTCTTCCGGTACCGATGTCTACTTCTACATAGGCACATCCTCTTCCCAGTTATCTAAGAGAATTTCCAATCATTATTCTTCATTATTCTTCATTTAGGGATAGCAGTAAATGTCATAGCACAGAGCTAAGAAGGAATATATTCACAGACATGACAGAGTTGGAACCTACATACATTGGAAGCTATGCCAACATTATGGAATAACAACAGAAAAAAGATGGTATAGGCACACACCAGAAAAGGTCGCAAAAAACGAGAAAGCAACCATACTCTGGGATATGCCGATACACACAGATAGAGAAAAAAGGCCAACAGACCAGATATAGTTGTCAGAGATCATGAAGAAAAAAAATGCTTTCTAATTGATGTATCAATACCAGCAGATGACAACGTGTCTCTAAAAGAAATGGAGAAACTTTCAAAATACAAAGACCTGGAAATAGAGGTAACCAGAATGTGGAATCTAAAAACAGAAACAATTCCTATCATAGTAGCTGCATTAGGCATGATAAAAAAATATTCAGACAAATACATAACAAAAACACCAGGACTTACAAACACATATAACATACAGAAAATTGCACTACTAGGCACTGCACACATCCTACGCAGAACACTTTCCATACAATAACCATCAGAGCATCACAACAAATCACAGCACATACCCAAGGCACACAGAGCTGCGCTCGGTAGTGAAGTGAAAGCACGCTATAAAAATAAAACTACTGAATAATAATAATAGCAATAAAAACATGGTTTTTGTCTCTGAGGACAACCCCAACAGAATTTAATTTATGCCTAATAATTCTAAGATCAAGAATTCTATATACCAGTGTAAAATTTCTGCCGGTACCGATGTCTACTTCTACATAGGCGCATCCTCTTCCCAGTTATCTAAGAGAATTTCAAATCATTATTCATAATTTAGGGATAGCAGTAAACGTCATAGCACAGGGCTAAGTAAATTGGTTTCGCATCTTAAAGACAACAATAAAGATTTTAAGTTAGTTTGGTTCATCCTGTCCATATCTTTTCCTTACGATAAGGGCAAGGGATTTTGTAACATTCGCAACTCTGAGCACTTCCATATTCTCTTCTCTAAGAATCACCTTGTTAATACACTTATAGAGCGATCTCACAAATGTAAGAACTGGCAGAAACATACCTTTAGCTCATATAAGTTTGAACAGTTATTTTAACTTGCACTTTACTTCAATAAAGAAATCTGCTTCCAAGACTTTGAACATTTTTTCAACCAACGTATCCTTTTTTATTTGTTCTCTACTTATTATTTCTTTAACCCTTCTCTTTCTAGTATCTGCCTTTGACGTCGAATCTACTAACGGTTTTTTTAAATACGTAATAACGTTCTGTTTATCATTTATGCAGTCATCGTAATTGTTATAATGTCTTGTTGTTGAGATAGGCTCTCTTTCTTTCCTGATGACAAGATTGCATTTTACACCCTTTATTCCTTTGGAATAAAACCAATGTTGTCTTCGAAACATATG
>NW_021835514.1:25000-41631 GCF_006345805.1 Octopus sinensis
TTGCCATCACGACGACGATGACGACCATCACCACCACCACCATCGACAACAACAACATCTTCACTATCATCACCGCCCCCACTACCGCACTCACCACTGCCCTCACTATCTCCCGCACCACCACAACCATCACTACCGCAACCACCACTACCACAACCACCACTATCACAACCGCCACCACCACAACCATCACCACCACCACTACCACCACTGTTACAACCACCACCACCACAACCACCACTACCACTACAACCACCACCACAACCACCACCACCACCACAACCACCACTACCACCACTATAACCAGCACCCTCAGCACCAGCACCACCACTACCACCACTACCACCACTACAACCACCACCACAACCACCACCGCTGCAACCATCACCATACTATCACAAAAACTACTTGAGAAACGAAAACACTTTCACCACCATGACTACCACCCATTCCTCATTCCTCTACCACATCTACCACCACTGCCACCACCACCACCACCACCACCACCACCACCACCACCAACCACCACCACCACCACCACAGCCGCAGCCACCACCACCACCACCACATCTACCACCACTGCCACCACCACCACCACCACCACCACCACCACCACAGCCTCAGCCACCACCACCACCACCACCACGACCACCACACCGCCACCGTCACCAGTAAGTAACTCACCATTTCTACAATCGTTGACAATCCTTACCGCCTAACCCACCGTCACCGTCAAGACAGCCCCTACTTCTGCCGTCACGACGACGACGACGATGACAAATACGACAACGACCACCACCACCCAATATTATCCTCCTCTCCCCCTCCACCTTGCATAACAACACTTGCTGCCCGTTATAGATACCTCTGTGAACCACTCATTATTTGTACTCATTCACGTTTCCAGTTCTGCCATAACTTCGTCATCGCTTCTGCGTATCATTGTATGCTTATGTCTGCAGGTATGTGTATGTGTATGTGTGTGTGTTATGTATGTGTTATGTGTGTGATGGGTATCAATGCGTTTGCATGGAAAAAAACTTTACTCATACACAGAAGCTCACGCACGCACACATCCACACACATCCACACACACAAGCCACGGGCGCCCATATGCAAACAAATACGTATACATACATGCATATATATATATATATATATATATATACATACTAGCCGTATCGCCCGGCAGTGCTCGGGTTTCTTTCGACCCTCAGAATTGGAATTTTTGAAAAAGTAAGAATTTTGCATTATGTAGCTTGCTATTCTCTTTAAGTGAACATTTTTCTGGTTGAAATACACCGAAAAATGGCGACACAGCAGTAAAAAATCGTAAAATATAGGGATTTTCATAGAAAAAAAAGCACCTTTTTGAAGTAAATAATTTTTGGTGTTGAACATGGTCCGATTTGAATTTTTTCTTCTACGATAAAATGATATATATATATATATATATATATATATATATATATATATTATATATATATATCTAGAGAGAGAGAGAGAGAGAGAGAGAGAGATGGATATAGAAAGCCGTGTGCAATGTTTTCTATATTGATATAATATATATATATATATATTATATATATATATATTTCCTTCACGGCTTTCGTAGAGACTGCACGTATCCCATCTGTCTCTCTCTCTCTCTTCTATCTTTTCTCTTGTCAAAGAGAATATTTCTCCACCGTTCGATATTTTACGTTCTTCTGGTCTAACGACCTTCCATGTTTGTTTTCCTTCGGTTCCTTGTATGTCTCTACTTTCCCGTTTTTGTTACCAAGTTTGACATTCCGCAAATCCCAAATTTTATTTTGGTTTTCGGGAGCAACTGCCTTCGAAGACTCATCTTGTTGTTCAATGCTCGAAATGAGGAGTAGATGGACAGTCGACAACGGAAGAAGGGTCGTTCTTTATGTTACTTGTCCTGTTTTCCATTTGTTTCTCTCTTTGTTTATGTATTCAACTCTTTTGTTTTCGTAATTCATGTTGTTTACGGTTTGTGACGTCCTGTACCCATTTATGCATATGTACATGTGTATGTATGTATATATACATACACATGTATATATGCACATATATACAAAGGGGTAGCAAAGGGGAGAAAAAAGAAGGAAAACGGGCAGTGCCGGCGGTTAATACACTGCCGGTATGTCCCGAAGTCCCGTCGGTGGGAATTTGTACTACCGACAGTGGAAGTTATGGCCTCGACCCATGTGGAGGAATAATTTTTGGTCTTCTTCCACAGGCGCAGGAGTGGCTGTGTGGTAAGTAGCTTGTTTACCAACCACATGGTTCCGGGTTCAGTCCCACTGCGTGGCACCTTGGGCAAGTATCTTCTACTATAGCCTCGGGTCGACCAAAGCCTTGTGAGTGGATTTGGTAGACGGAAACTGAAAGAAGCCCGTCGTATATATGTATATTTATGTATGTGCGTGTATGTTTGTGTGTCTGTGTTTGTCCCTCTAGCATTGCTTGACAACCGATGCTGGTGTGTTGACGTCCCCGTCACTTAGCGGTTCGGCAAAAGAAACCGATAGAATAAGTACTGGGCTTACAAAGAATAAGTCCCGGGGTCGAGTTGCTCGACTAAAGGCGGTGCTCCAGCATGGCCGCAGTCAAAATGACTGAAACAAGTAAAAAGAGAAAAAGAGAAAATGAGGGGAGAAGCGATGGGAAAGTTTACTAAAAAGTTTGCCAGAGGAGGAGACATAACCTGCATTAAAGATCCTGGATGGCCTCCGCAGGTAGCAGTGGAGGTCATCTCAGATACGGATCTCATCAAAGTAATAAACGCCTTCGCAGAAGATGTATTCCGCTTCCGATTAAGGCGCCCTGAATTGGCACTATCGGGGTGCCAAAGTGACGCTTTGAGCCTGGTCGGGTGCCGGCAGGGCGGAAAATAGTAAAAATTAAGAGGCTTAGTGCCTCATTGTAAAGACCTTGTGTCCAATGGAACATTATTAAGAGGTTTATTACCCCAAATTGTATGTTTTGTAAAAGAACAATGATTTTAGAGAAGCAGAGATCGGTGGGCGTTGTCTGCTTTCCCTCATTAATACCAGTTCTTTTTTCATTTTTCATCTCATTAATGTTATTGTCCAGCCTGCAGCAACTACTTCTATATAATGCCTTGGCAACAAATTGAATGAAATAACATATGTACATACACACACACACACGCACGCACGCACACACACACACACACACACACACACACACACACACACATATATATATATATATATATATATATATATATATATATGCTGGCTGCCCCCTCGTTATCGAGTGTGGCCATTGCACGAAGCTTAATCAATGTTGTTATCGTGCAATGCCTGTGCAAGAAGATTTTTTTTAAAGTGAGGAAAGGCTGTGCACTGAGTCAATCCCACTCACTAAGCAACAGCAGCCATAATCCGAAAAGAAGAACAAGTCAGCATCATCGGTAACCACTGAGCTGCAGGTTTTATGTCAGAGTTATCCCAGTTACCTGAGTTACCTTCTCCTAGAAGGATGCCCTAACAAAGGCTGGGAGTCCTTCACTCCCAATGGTTTAACCGCGCGATCGGGTATTCAGTCCGATTATGTCTATGTCCCCGCGCATGATTCAGCCTTAAGACACTTATTGGATGGCCATTGACTCTCAAGAGTTCCTCCGCCCTTTGACGGGTTTTGTTTTTCATCCCGCAGGGTGTCCAATAAACACCCTCCTCACCAAGCAAGCTTGGTGGGGTTGCCGGTTTAGTCACAAACGACCCAACCATGCAACAGGTTGTACTGGGTTACATGTTACCAGTAGCACTCGAAAGTGACCTGACATATATATTATTTATATAATTTGATTTACAAGTAAGTTTATATATATATATATATATATATATATATATATATATAGACGTATACATACACAAGCATGCACATAGATGCCAAACAAGGTGGAAAATTAGTACTCGAATACCAAAAGCAGAGAAAAATGCATTTTTATTAAAATGGAAAAAAAATTCGCAAACTATTACGTAGAGTTTCTCGTGATCATCTCTCAGACAGTTGTGATAATATAGAATAATGGAATTTCATTTTTCTGACGAACGATCATGTGAAAATCTGAGAAGCAGCTAGTGCATTTTTTTACGGTCTTCAAAAGTACTACATATATATTTCAAAAATAATGTATGTACATATATATATATATATATATATATATATATTTAATCTTTCTATATCATGTAATTTTTCTAAATGGTATAATTTAATATTTCATTATTGAATTGATAAAAGGTGGTCTTTTTTTTCTAATTTATATATATATATATATATATATATATTATATATATATATATATATATATATATATATATATATATGTACGTGGGTATGCGGGCTCGTATGTGTAGGTATGGACAGGCGTGCTTACGTGATTACTATGAACATTTTCACTCCCTTACCTTTACTCCCTTTCCTCACTTTGCGGTCATTCTGATAGCTCTTTTGTGTTAATAACGGTCAATCACAGTAATTTTCCTTTATTTAATGGTCATTTTCATAGCATTTTTTCGATGGCCGGATAACGGAAAAGAAGGAGTCGTGGGTTTCCGCCCCGGCATCCGAAACTCGGAGTTTTATCATGGCTACCGAATAATTGTCACATTTTATATTTACAGATACATACATACATACATACATACATACATACATACATACATACATACATATATATAAATATATATATATGAGGTGTTTAGTTCATTGGTGATCTAAATGAATAAGTACGCAAATTAAATTCATGCAAACACTAGTCTTAAAAAACACATCTCTAAACTCAATCCCGGGAGTGGGGACATGCACCACTACTAGAAAAATTAACCCTTCCACTATAGATAGACAAACTAAATCCCCGCAAGAAACCTGGTAAGTCCTCAGGTGAGACGCTCTCGTCCGCCCTACACTCACTAACAAATACTATAGATTACACTTCCCATATATGGCCTACTAAAAGCGGGGGTAGATCGATTCTCTGGCTTATATCCCCATTCGCTTTAAACGTTAAGGGCTTAGCCAAAACCGACTTTCAAATAGTAGACTTTAACTTGCCACGTCACCATAAATACCACCCAATATTCAATAGATCTACCATAAAATTATCCTATTCCTCTCCACTGAATATGGAATCTATTGTTACCTCTTTCAATAAACGTAAACGTTAAGGGCTTAGCCAAA
Source organism: Octopus sinensis (assembly GCF_006345805.1). Classification (NCBI taxonomy): domain Eukaryota; kingdom Metazoa; phylum Mollusca; class Cephalopoda; order Octopoda; family Octopodidae; genus Octopus; species Octopus sinensis. Next base: position 30,221 of record NW_021835514.1, read on the forward strand.
ACCGACTTTCAAATAGTAGACTTTAACTTGCCACGTCACCATAAATACCATCCAAAATTCAATAGATCTACCATAAAATTATCCTATTCCTCTCCACTGAATATGGAATCTATTGTTACCTCTTTCAATAAACGTAAACGTTAAGGGCTTAGCCAAAACCGACTTTCAAATAGTAGACTTTAACTTGCCACGTCACTATAAATACCATCCAAAATTCAATAGATCTACCATAAAATTATCCTATTCCTCTCCACTGAATATGGAATCTATTGTTACCTCTTTCAATAAACGTAAACGTTAAGGGCTTAGCCAAAACCGACTTTCAAATAGTAGACTTTAACTTGCCACGTCACTATAAATACCATCCAAAATTCAATAGATCTACCATAAAATTATCCTATTCCTCTCCACTGAATATGGAATCTATTGTTACCTCTTTCAATAAACGTAAACGTTAAGGGCTTAGCCAAAACCGACTTTCAAATAGTAGACTTTAACTTGTCACGTCACCATAAATACCATCCAATATTCAATAGATCTACCATAAAATTATCCTATTCCTCTCCACTGAATATGGAATCTATTGTTACCTCTTTCAATAAACGTAAACGTTAAGGGCTTAGCCAAAACCGACTTTCAAATAGTAGACTTTAACTTGCCACGTCACCATAAATACCACCCAAAATTCAATAGATCTACCATAAAATTATCCTATTCCCTCCACTGAATAATGGAATCTATGTTACCTCTTTCAATAAACGTAAACGTTAAGGGCTTAGCCAAAACCGACTTTCAAATAGTAGACTTTAACTTGCCACGTCACTATAAATACCACCCAATATTCAATAGATCTACCATAAAATTATCCTATTCCTCTCCACTGAATATGGAATCTATTGTTACCTCTTTCAATAAACGTAAACGTTAAGGGCTTAGCCAAAACCGACTTTCAAATAGTAGACTTTAACTTGCCACGTCACTATAAATACCACCCAATATTCAATAGATCTACCATAAAATTATCCTATTCCTCTCCACTGAATATGGAATCTATTGTTACCTCTTTCAATAAACGTAAACGTTAAGGGCTTAGCCAAAACCGACTTTCAAATAGTAGACTTTAACTTGCCACGTCACTATAAATACCACCCAATATTCAATAGATCTACCATAAAATTATCCTATTCCTCTCCACTGAATATGGAATCTATTGTTACCTCTTTCAATAAACGTAAACGTAATTCCTTCTACCTAAATATATATAATCATAGCATAGGTCAAAGCCACGAAAACGCTAAGACCGTCATTGATAGCATACATCACACTCGCAACCCTAGCACTACAACCAGAGTTTACCTAGCTACAAACTTTCCTCTCTTCCAACGAAGATCGAAGTGAAGCTGAGGTAAAATGTTGATACTAATAGCACCACCACTAATACTAATGTTAATAACTCTAATACGACGACGACGACCACCACCACCACCACACCACCACCCTACTACTACTACTACTACTACTACTACTACTATTAAAAATAATAATAATAAGACCAGTACTACTACTAATAATAACAACAACAACGATGATGATGATGATGATGATGATGATAATAATAACTCTAATAGCAAGAGGGGCCTCATATCAGTGAGGGGCCTCATATCGGTGCGCATTGATGCCGTCGAGAGGTAGGCCCCGAAACGGCGCGCATTCTCTCCTGATGACCCCATACACTTGCTAGCTTCCGGTATACGGAGCTTTTAACTGGTAGCAACAGTAGCAGCAGCAGTAGTAGTAGTAGTAGTAGTAGTAGTAGTAGTAGTAGTAGTAGTAGTAGTAGTAGTAGTAGTGTAGTAGTAGTAGTAGTAGTAGTAGTAGTAGTAGTAGTAATAATAGTAGCAGTAGTAGTAGTAGTAGTAGTAGTAGTAGCAGCAGCAGCAGTAGTAGTAGTAGTAGTAGTAGTAGCAGTAGCAGTAGTAGTAGTAGTAGTAGTAGTAGTAGTAGTAGTAGTAGTAGTAGTAGCTAGTTAGTTAAAGAGTTGGCGCTAACTCCAAACAACCACATCATTGTATCGCATCGAATCAGCGAACGTAACGTAACGCCACGCTACGCCACACCTCGCCGCGCCGCGCCGCGGCACACCGCGTAACAACGCGCAACACTACACCATACCGCGCACCACACCACTACCACTACCACTACCACACCACACTGCAACACATACTACTACACCATTTAATCTTTAATAAGGCGAACGGGCGGGATCTGGGGTTGACTGAAAAAGTTGTTTCCATTTTCTTTGAAGTGCTCCAACTGTTGATTAACCCCCAAGATCAGATCCGCGATAAAGGGCTGCGCATCACTCAACATCGCTCTACCTCCACCCCCCAGCCTCCACAGGTACACGCACACACGTGTGCATATCCTGATATGATGATGCTGTGTGCGCGTGTGTGTGTGTGCGTGTGGGTGTATACATACGTACTCACACACACGCACAAACATACACACACACACGTGTGTAGATAGGCAAAAATGCTCATGCGCATATGCTTCGTACGCATGTATGTATGGGTGATGTATGCATGTATGTATATATATATATATATATATAGAGAGAGAGAGAGAGAGAGAGAGAGGGAGAGAGAGAGACAGACAGACATACATATATGCTTATATATGTATATATGTATGTATGTATATATATGTGTGTGTATATATATATATGTATGTAAGTGTGTGTATATATAAATATATATATATATAGAGAGAGAGAGAGAGTGAGAGAGAGGGGGAGAGAGAGAGACAGACGTACATATATGCTTATATATGTATATATATATATACACACACTTACATACATATATGTATATATGTATATATATATATATATATAGTATATATATATATACATATATGTATATATGTATATATGTATGTATGTATATATACATATATATATGTATAATACACACATATACACACACACACATGTATATATATATTCCTTCATATCAACATCGAGAAAGATAACAGAGAACACATGTTACACCTAAGGGTGTGCACATTGCTATCAAGAACAAACCTGCGCTGTATGTTATGCCTTCTGTACAGTAATTAGCTATCTATTCTGCACTGTTCCTATTTTCCCTCGTAATTCATAGATCGCTTTTTAGATGCCCACACCCATATAAGCATGTGCGCACACACGGACATATATTCAATCGCACACGCTTTGAGACGAGATATGCCTATACACGTACGCACGCGACACACACACACACACACACATACACACACACGCACGCACGCACACACGCACGCACATACACGTACATACACGTACACATGCACATCGAAACTGGGTTATATGTGTGTAAGTGCGTGTGTTTGTGTCTGTGTCCATGTGTTTATGTGTGTGTGGGGGGGGTGCGCGTGTGTGTGTGTGTGTGTGTGTATGCATACAAGCATAGGTAAGTGGTTAAGAAGTTCGCATGAGAAACGTGGACTTATTTCTTTTTAAAATATTGCAGTTTTGCAACTTCATATATATATTCATATATATATATATATATATTATATATATATATATATATAGAGAGAGAGAGAGAGAGAGAGAGAGAACAATCTTACTTAGAAAGGGATGCGTGCGTTCTGTCATATAATAAATTAATAAATAAATAAAATATATGCATATATATATACATATATGTACGTACCTACCTCTACATGTATATATACATGCATATATGGGTACAGGACACCAAAAAAACGTCGAACACAATGAGAAACGAAAACATAAACACAAAAGCAAGGAAATGGACACTTTTTTAAAACAACGAAAAAATAGAGTACAGGACTTACAAAGCAAGGAAAATTCCCCTTCTTCAGTCGCCTTAATTTCATCAACTCCACGTTTCGAAGGTCAAGGCGATACATGTCTTCAATGAAATTTTCCTTCCCGCGAAAATCAAATTAAATAAAATTTGAGGCTTTTTTGCGGTACTCTTAGAGCCGGGAACTTTTCAGCATCCCCTCCTACATACATACTTACACGAGTGTACATATTTGTATAAAGGAGTGAGCGTAAAAAATGAAATAAAGAAGCTCTCAGCACACTTGATGGGAGTTACGTGTCTGCTCTGGCTCCGCACATCTGATGAGGTGAACATGGAATAAGCTGCCGGACGAGATAAGGAAGATGCCGACGACCGCTCGGTTCAAAGTCTCTCTTGACCAGAAATGGCCTGAACTCTTTGTATGACCACCCTCCCTGTACATAACTCCCTGTCCCCCTACATGGCCTTGCTTTTACTTTTTGAGCCAATAAAAATTGAATTGAATTAAATTGAATTGAAATGTTCTACTTCTACGAAACTTCAAGTAGCTTGGAACTGAGTCAAAATGTTATTAACCACGCACGCACCCCCCTACACACACATACACAAACACGCAAACGCACACACACACACAACCTATTTTGGACTCACCAAATTTCATTCGAATTACTATGGAGGTGCCCCTAGCAAGCTCTCCGTAGAGTATGTCCTTGGGGATTCTGCCATCTTTCATACGGCTAACATGTCCAAGCCATCTCATGCGTCTTTGTGTGAGGAGTGCAAACATGCTTGGTATTCCTGCTTGCTTGAGGACATCTTTGTTGGGGACATGATTCTGCCATTTGATGCCTAGGGGCACTAGGTCTGTGGGAAAACCGTTCTTACGTTACAAGGATGTTTGCAAAAGGGACATGAAGGCCTGCAACATCAATATTAGCAACTGGGAGGCAGCTGTCAGCAACCGTGGAGATTGGCGACGTAACGTAAAAGAGGGAACACGAAGGAGTGACAGAGAGAGAGAGGAGAAATGGAAAGACAAGAAGACATCAACAAGAAACTATGACATTACAACCAGTCAGGCAAAATCTTCGCTACATTTGCGGTACCTGCTAGAGGGAGTGTTTGTCCAGGAGAGGACTACACAGCCACAGCAGGAAATATATTAGAACATGAAATGTAAAAGCCGGACTAGATTATTTTATGCGCAACTCCATTGTCTCCCGAGACAAAAAGGATGCCAACAAACTATGGAGGTAAGATCCGATTACTTTCCCACGTGGTTAATGATAATTGAACTGACCGGCGCCCTGTTCAAGGAAATGTTATGCCCTCGGTCACTTAAACATCATGGAAACGGGTAACCAGCCTTGTGAGTTCTAGGGTTCGAGATAAAGAAAAACGACATTACTTGGCTCGTACAATTTCAGATCCTTTACAAACAAAAAGTAGGACATGTTTCTGTAAAAACTATTACTTGAGCAGATATGGCAACGAGTTTAATGAGATGAGAAAGAGCGCTACTTACAAAATATCGCCTTGCAGGATTCCTCTTTGGTAATACATGGTATTAGAGAAGTAACACGGTGCACCAATTCGTAATTTGCTGCCGAGGATCACCTACCGGAGTTTGTAACACCTTGATAATTTACCTGTGTAGTGTAGTTTCAGTAACTGGTAGTTCAACCGCACCAGAGCTAAGTTTCTGCAATTCTTAACTGTTTTTCTTTTTTCTATGAACATATTGATTATTGTGGAGGCGCAATGGCCCAGTGGTTAGGGCAGCGGACTCGCGGGTGTAGGATCGCGGTTTCGATTCCCAGACCGGGCGTTGTGAGTGTTTATTGAGCGAAAAAAAAAACACCTAAAGCTCCACGAGGCTCCGGCAGGGGATGGTGGCGATCCCTGCTGTACTCTTTCGCCACAGCTTTCTCTCACTCTTTTTTCTGTTGGCCTGCTCGCTTAGCCAGCGGGGTGGCGTCATTTGAAGGCAAAAAGAATGCGAAGCGCATTGTGACCAGCGATGTGTAACAACATCTGATAGCCTGGTCGGTCACGGTGATTATTAGTTACACTAGCACGGTTTCATACTCCATTCTTTCCTCCAGCTTTCTTTGGTGTTATGCAGAGTCTTTGGGTTGCATTTGACAGTTTGCATAACAAGAAAAGAAAACACGATATCTCGAAAATTTAAAAAATCAAAAAATATCAACTAAATTATAGTTGGGAGATAACAGTTTACTCTAAGTAGCTACCCTCAGCTTCACTCGCAGCTTCAAGACGGCTCCAGAACCTGGCGCATACGTGCCTCAATTTGACCTTTGGATGATCTTCGAACCGAACACCTCCTTGATCTTGACACCAACTCGGCTTGGTATCGAAGGCAGAGTGACTTTTATCATTCTGAATAGCGTTCTACATAGAGTAATCCATAGAGTTATAGTCGGAGGATTTAGCAGGCCAGAAATTGGGGCTGGCAAAGCTGTAGAAATTTCCTGACAGCTATTTTTGACACTTTCCGGTGGTGTGGTAAGTAGCCGAACCCTGCTGCCACACAAATGGCCGTTCAGCAGCAACCCTCTCCGGCCAGGATTTGAACACAATCTCTAGTAGCATCACACAACCTTCTGAATTGAGTCTAAGATCCTGTTCAAATATGTACGCTTACTCTTTTTTACTCTTTTACTTTTTTCAGTCATTTGACTGCGGCCATGCTGGAGCACCACCTTTAATCGACCACATCGACCCCAGGACTTATTCTTTGTAAACCTAGTACTTATTCTATCGGCCTCTTTTTGCCAAATCGCTAAGTTACGAAGACGTAAACACACCAGCATCGGTTGTCAAGCGATGTTGGGGAGGGGGACACATACACACAAACATATACACACACACACACACACATATATATATATATTATATATATATATACACGACGGGCTTCTTCCAGTTTCCGTCTACCAAATCCACTCACAAGGATTTGGTCGGCCCGAGGCTATAGTAGAAGACACTTGCCCAAGGTGCCACGCAGTGGGACTGAACCCGGAACCATGTAGTTCGTAAGGAAGCTACTTACCACACAGCCACTCCTACGCCTGTGGGAAAGAATTTTGATGCAGCTGTCTGTATCACGTCTTACAGCCTTTAGAGTGTTTACAGAGCACTGTAAGCAGTCGTGATGTCGGCATTTTGATACCTGGCGCAAATCATCACCATGCAGGTAACTCTTTTCCAGTATTCAGATGGCTTTCAGTCGTCCATATCAACTACAAATCTAATCTTTATGCTCTCCTACGCCGTTATGATATGCATAAGATCTGGTCATCAAATCTTAGTAGAGACTTCAAACTTGAAATCTTCAAAGCCACAGTCGAACCAGTTCTATTATATGGCTCAGAAACCTGGACGTTATCAAAGAAGCTTGAGAAGCACTTAGATGGAACCTACACTCGCCTCATTATGAGAGCTCAAAATCTCTCATGGAAGCGTCATCCAACCAAAATGCAAATATATGGGAAACTACCACCTGTGTCATCTCTTGTGAAAGGTAGGAGAGTCCAGTTTGCTGGACATTGTTGTAGAGCTGAAAACGAGGCAATTTCTACTCTTCTCCTCTGGAAGACATCTACTCGCGATACCAGAGGGCGCACACTCTCCTACCCTGATGTAATCTCCAGGGATACAGGCTGGATGCAACAGGACATCCATAATGCTATGATGGACCGTGAAGTCTGGCGTAGCATGGAAAATTCCATTGTCTCGATCACGGTCGAACAATGATGATGATGATGATGATGACGCCGTTGACTGTTCACCAATACATGAAGCTGTTCCAGGAGACGTAGAAAATTGTCAGATTTAGCGCAAAACACCCTGTAATCCGGAGATCCGCCATATCTTGACTTAAACCAATCCGCTTCTACAACCGATAGCAGTTCAACCGTGACCAAGGCTTCTTCATTCAGATATTGTGTAGCTACGAACTACAAACACAGACACACAAACACACACACATATACGAGCTGGCAGAACGTTAGCATGCCGGGCGAAATGCATAGCCGTATTTCGTCTGCAGTTACGTTCTGGGTTCAAATTCCGCCGAGGTCAACTTAGCCTGTCACCCTTTCGGGGTCGATAAATTAAGTACCATTTACATACTGGGGTCGATCTAATCGACTTAATCCGTTTGTATGTCCTTGTTTGTCCCCTCAGTGTTTAGCCCATTGTGGGTAGTAAAGAAATATATATACGAGGAGGTTTCTTTCAGTTTCCGTCTACCAAATCCGCTCACAAGGCTTTGGTCGGCCCGAGACTATAGTAGAAGACACTTGCCCAAGGTGCCACGCAGTGGGACCGAACCCGGAACCATGTGGTTGGTAAGCAAGCTACTTCTACACCTGTATGTGTATCTTTGCGCTATTTATTTCCCAACAGCGATTGACGACCGGCGTTGATTAGTTTGCGTCCTCATAACTTAGCGGTTCGGTATTAGAACGGACGTAGTAAGTACTGGAATCGATGTCTTAGATTAAACTCTCCAATACGTTGCCCCAGCATGGCCGAAATGTAATGACTGACACAAGGAAAAGATAAAGGATAATAGACAAGAGGTTTAACGGGCGCACGCATACCCACACGCACGGACACTCACGCACGCGCACACACGCACGGACACTCATGCACGCGCGCACACGCACGCGCGCACACGCACGCGCTCACGCGCATTCTCACGCACTCAATAACCAGAATGTTCTTTCTGTTTCCTTATTTGGTAGGGTGTGGCGTAGTTTGAGAGGGACTTGGCTGCTATTTTAACCATGTCGAGTGATCAAATAGCGACAATGTCGTTGGCTCGGGTCAAGAGTAGTAGCCATTGTACAGCCAACGGTATGGCGTCGTGAATGGTCACGAGTATAGATAGATAGATAGATAGATAGAGAGAGAGAGAGAGAGAGAGAGAGAGAGAGAGAAAAGGAGAGAAAGTAAGAGAGAGTAAACTAGTGCAGAAGTTAAGAGGGTAGACATTTTGTCCTCGGGGTCGGTCAGCGATGACGTTGAGAGTGAATTGAGTGTCAAGAGTTGTATGCACTGAAGTCACCGAAGATGATGAGAACTTGAGAGAGAGAGGTGGGGGGAGGGGTGATGGTTGGTTTGTGATCAATTCAATGAAGAAGCCCTTACATGATGTCTCAACCTGCCAGAAATAGCAGCCAAAATATCCCTAAACCCACACACAACCTCTTTGAATATCAGAAATGGTGATGGTCGTGGTGGTGTTGGTTTTGATGGTAGTGTTGGTTTTGATGGTGGTGGCGGTATAGTAGTAGTAGTAGTAGTAGTAGTAGTAGTAGTAGTAGTAGTAGTAGTAGTAGTAGTAATGGTTGGCGGTTGCGGTATAGATGGTGGCGGCGTTGTGTTACTGTGGAGGCGCGTGGCTTAGTGGTTAGAGTATTGAACTCTTGATCGTAAGATTGTGGTTTCGATTCCTGAACTGGGCGATGCGTTGTATTCTTGAACAAAACACCTTGTTTCACGTTGCTCCAACCCACTCACCTGGCGTCCCACCATTGCTGTGCTCTACAGTGAGCCCATGACCCTTTACAGGGCATCATCCGACACTGATAGGATGGAGCGGGTAATATATCCTCAAACCAGAAGCCTGGCCAGAATGCTTACAACAAAGTGGGGCTTCGATAAAAGCAATCAAGCTTCTACGTTACAGTGTTGTTAAACTGGGCAACAGGTTGTGTTCCCACCTAAATACACCTTGGCGAATTTGGATTCTCAACTCAGACCCGGACAAAATACTGCCGATCTAGCTAAACTGATTCACATAACCACCCCCCTTTAATTTTGCTCAGATTGCTTCCAATTCTGGTGTATCGATGCAACTCTGAATTCTGATTACGATCAACCAATTACTTTATCTCGTAAATTAAAGAATCTGATGTTATTTGGAATTAAAGTAGGGAAAATTTGGGGAATTTTAGCCAATCAACAGACAGCAACAGCTTGTTTCCATGACAACCGCACGTGTCGTGTTTCACATCACCCGTACGCTGTGTTGTGTTGATTGTTCACACAACGAGAGTTACATCGGCCGCGTGTTTTGTTTTAATAAAAATTTATTTTTATCAATTAAAATTTTATAGGAGATCGTTATCTTAATATATTACATGTTTTCCATATATTTTTCATATATATTATACATATATTTCGTGAAGTTTTTCTGTGTCTACATTCGTTCGAACGAATGCCTTTCAGTTTAAACCTAGGTCAGACCAGAATGAGTCATTCTGTATTTTTATTGAAGATGTAGGACAACATTATTTCATGTGTCCTTCATTTCTAGAATGTGCGAGCATAATAAGCATAGTGCGAGGGAGATTTAGCTGTTATTTCTAGCAAATTCTTTTCTTGAGACTTTTTATCACATTTAAGAATATAAACACGTTTTTAAGTACAACACACACGGAGTAAAAAACAAACCACTAACTTATATCAGCACACCAGGGTCGGCACTGCGTGAACGACAGTGCCCTCTCTCCCTAGCGTGCAGCTTCCTATCTTGAGACAAGTTCCTCTGTTGTAGTCCTTAAACACAATGTCTGGTCGATTGGAGTCAATTTTTCTGTTTGTACAGGGAAGTTGCAAAGAGTGAGTACGCCCTCGCCATTTACTACACCCTCTGGATGGTGCCTGCACCACTTATCATGGGATTTAATTTTGTAGTATTTACAAGCATTCCAGTGGATGTACTGCCCTAGTCTGTCATGTCTTATGAGGTACTCTTTTTCAGCGAGGACTGGGCAGCCAGAAACAACATGATCAATTGTCTCTAAATTTTCCGCAATTTCTGCACGAGGGGTCCGATCCACATTTAAGGACGTTTGCTTGGTAGTTTCTGATAGGTAAGCTCAGATCTTGCGCTGCAATAACAAAACCTTCTGTTTCCCCTTTCAGACCTATCCCTTCTAGCCATTGGTGTCTTAGATTTTTATCAATTCTGGCTTGGACAGGCGGTTAGGGTATTTTCCATGCAAGAGTTGTCTTCTTTCCAGTTGTCTTCTTTGCTTTTTGTTTGATGTTTTTTGCATCAATGATAGGTTTGTCAATATTTGGATCTCTTAGAGCGACGAGCTGGCAGAATTGTTAGCACGCCGGACGAAATGCTTAGCGGTATTTCGTCTGCCGTTACGTTCTGAGTTCAAAATCCACCGAGGTCGACTTTGCCTTTCATCCTTTCGAGGTTTATAAATTAAGTACCAGTTACGCACTGGAGTTGATATAATTGATTTAATCCGTTTGTCTGTCCTTGTTCGTCCTCTCTGTGTTTAGCCCCTTGTGGGTAGTAAAGAAATAAGTATTTCGTCTGCCGTTACGTTCTGAGTTCAAATTCCGCCGTGGTCGACTTTGCCTTTCAATCTTTCGGGGTCTATAAATTAAGTACCAGTTACGCACTGAGGACGTCTCTCGTTGGAAGTGCTTTGCTGCGCCTCTGTTTTGTTTTGTTTGACAACGTAATTCTGGTTTTTCTGAAGAGAAAGCTGCAATATGGTATCCTTATTTAATCAG